>NW_025536873.1:0-47455 GCF_020615455.1 Coregonus clupeaformis
TATGTGAGTCTGGAAGTTGAGTTTACAGTCTAACCAGTGTGACGTCACGAGAGGCTACACAGCTTTCAGCGGGATTGCTCAAGTAGTGCAAGGAGACCAGGTTCAACCAAAACAAGGATTTTATTATAGGTCTTGGGAAATTAACGAAAATATAACACAATTCTGTTCTCTGGTGGCTCTTTAAGGGTTAACAGTTCAGGGATGTCTCTTCCACATCCAAAATCATAACTCTCCCTCGCTCAAATAACTTTTCCCCAGTCTTACTGTATTCCACGTTGCAGCTAGTGGCCAACCCAGCAAAACGTCCTTCCAAATGTCCCACACGTATTTCCACAGGTGCATATATCCAAAGGTGAGTATTTCCCAAAGGTAAGTATCTCCAAATCCTTATATTCCTCATGGAAGTGGACGTGCAGCACTCTTGTCCTCCAGAGAGCCCAGGTTGGAGACTGTGTCTCTTCCCTTCCCACACACTCCCTCAGTGTGTCTCTTCCCTTCCCAAACCTTCAGCTCATCAGCTCCTCATTTGTTTCAGCTGCGTGGGAAGATTGGCCATAGAGGGGTGGAGTTCCCGACCATACCACCAGATGGAGCCATAGCTGTCTGGGTTTGCAGCCATCTCAGGGGGATGTAACGTCCCTCCAGGACACAGCCTCTCGTGACATCACACATCCCTCCTCGGGACCGACGTCCTCGTCGGGTAAAGGCAGCGAAGAAGGCATCACGCCGGGAGAGGGCGTCCGCATTGCCGTGGTGCTTGCCAGCCCTCGGCTGTTTCCACTCCATCCAGTGAGTTGGTGCTGTGGTGTACAGTGCCGGTCTCCGGGTCTCTCGGCTCTCACTCTCTCTGTCTCGGTGAGACGCCAGCATGGAGCTGCTAGCACGATTCCTGTGACTGCTCTGCTGGGCCTCCCATACTGGCCTGTGAGAGGGGAAGCTCTTAGGTGCCTGGGACGTCTTCTTCACTGGAGAACGGAGCACTTTCCTGGGCTGCGTTCTTCTCCGTATCCGGACCAGTCTCTGTGTCGGTCTGGGCACCTGCCATCCCTATCAGAGCCCGGGCGGGAGTGAGTAATTCGGAGGATTGCACGGAGCCTTCCCAGGATGAGTCTTGCCTCTCCGTTTCCGAGGTACTCGGGTTATCCTCTCCTGAGATCTCTCCAGAGTGGGTAAAAGGCTGGGCAGTCTCGTCCAATTGGGACAGGGACGGGAGGGGAATCAACCACCCCCGCCGTCGTGTGTATGGTTCCCGTGTTGCTGGTCATTGTAAGTTCAGTAATGGGGTATTCTCTGGTGTCTCCATGGACACAGGAAACTGGAGGACTTTCCCCGGGGGTCAGACACGTTGGGCCCACGAAATCCTTACGCACCAGGGTGGCCCGGCACCAGAATCCAGTAAGGCCTCACATCATGGTGATTCACAGTTACCGGGCAGGTGGGGGTCGATCTGGGCCGCCATCTACGACTCCCAAGAGCGAGGCAAAACGGTGATGTGGGTGCTGAGCTGGAGGACTCCGCAGGGGCATAGGTTCATCGGCTGGTTTCCCACACTGCCAGAAGATATGTCCCATCTCCCCACACCGGTAACACTGTCGAGTTTCCCCCTCCTGGTGTACTCTTCTTGGACCCGGCTGGTTTCTGGCTCCCCCTGGAGCCGGGATAAGTCCTGACGTGGCTGGGTTCGAGACCTTGGGGTCCTTTTGGACGGGTTCTTCCCATTTGTGGTGGGGGCCGCACTCCTGGGGTCTTTTGAAGCATTCAGCATCTCCGCTGTGGCCTGGTACTTTTCCACAGCTTCCACGGTCAGATCAGCCGTGGTCAAGGCCTGTTGACTGATGAACCGTTTTGCCTCATAAGGCAGGGCGCGTAGAGTAACGATCCACCACAACGCCTCCACCACCGCCGCTGCTGTATTCCTCTGCCGGGATCCAGCCATTTCCTTGCGATTCGGACAAGTTCATGCATCTGCGCCCGAGGAGGTTGGTCTGGTTGGAAGGTCCAACTGTGAAAGCGCTGGGCCATACCAAACTTTTGTGAGTCCATATCTGCTGAGGATCTCAGACTTCAGGGCATCATAGTCAGTAACCTGGTCAGGGCCCAGGTCCCGGACAGCATTCAGCGATTCCCGGTTAGAAAGGGGGCTAACAGACCAACCCACTGTTGCTTGGGCCAGGCTTCCTAGTGGCCGTGGCCTCAAATGCATGCAGGTATGCCTCAATGTCATCGGTAGCTCCCATCTTAGATATAAAGTCACTTGCCTTTATTGGGCGGGTATTTTGGACAACCCTCTGTCTCTGCAACTGCAATTCCTCTGCCTTCAGAAGGTTGGCTTTCTTTTGCTCCTCCAAGAGAGCCACGTTTGCTTGCATCTGGGCTTGCTGGCCAGCAACAAGGGCTTTCAATATGTCCTCCATTTCAGTCGGCGCGGGAGCCTACGGCCAACTTGGAAAACTGGGTGATCAAACCTTCGGTATCCTCCTCTGACATGCACTATTAACGCTTGAGCGTGCCTGTATTCTCCACCATCTGTGACGTCACGAGAGGCTACACAGCTTTCAGCGGGATTGCTCAAGTAGTGCAAGGAGACCAGGTTCAACCAAAACAAGGATTTTATTATAGGTCTTGGGAAATTAACGAAAATATAACACAATTCTGTTCTCTGGTGGCTCTTTAAGGGTTAACAGTTCAGGGATGTCTCTTCCACATCCAAAATCATAACTCTCCCTCGCTCAAATAACTTTTCCCCAGTCTTACTGTATTCCACGTTGCAGCTAGTGGCCAACCCAGCAAAACGTCCTTCCAAATGTCCCACACGTATTTCCACAGGTGCATATATCCAAAGGTGAGTATTTCCCAAAGGTAAGTATCTCCAAATCCTTATATTCCTCATGGAAGTGGACGTGCAGCACTCTTGTCCTCCAGAGAGCCCAGGTTGGAGACTGTGTCTCTTCCCTTCCCACACACTCCCCTCAGTGTGTCTCTTCCCTTCCCAAACCTTCAGCTCATCAGCTCCTCATTTGTTTCAGCTGCGTGGGAAGATTGGCCATAGAGGGTGGAGTTCCCGACCATACCACCAGATGGAGCCATAGCTGTCTGGGTTTGCAGCCATCTCAGGATGTAACGTCCCTCCAGGACACAGCCTCTCGTGACATCACACCAGACACCTAGGTATTTGTAGTTGTCCACATACTCTAGGGCAGACCCGTCGAGAGTAGTGATTCTAGTCGGGTGGGCGGGTGCCAGCAGCGTTCGATTGAAGAGCATGCATTTAGTTTTACTAGTGTTTAAGAGCAGTTGGAGGCTACTCCTCCAACTGCTGAGTGGCACAGTGGTCTAAGGCACTGCATCGCAGTGCTAACTGTGCCACTAGAGATCCTGGTTCGAATCCAGGCTCTGCTGTAGCCGGCCGCAACCGGGAGACCAATGGGGCGGCGCACAATTGGCCCAGCGTCGTCCAGGGTAGGGGAGGGAATGGCCGGCAGGGATGTAGCGTTGATAGAGCATGGCGTTTGCAATGCCAGGGTTGTGGGTTCGATTCCCACGGGGGGCCAGTATAAAAAAATATGTATTCACTAACTGTAAGTCGCTCTGGATAAGAGCGTCTGCTAAATGACTAAAATGTAAATGTAAATGTACTGAAGGATTGTTGTATGGCATTGAAGCTCGTTTGGAGGTTTGTTAACACAGTGTCCAATGAAGGGCCAGATGTATACAAAATGGTGTCGTCATGCGTAGAGGTGGATCTGAGAGTCACCAGCAGCAAGAGCGACATCATTGATATACACGGAGAAAAGTGTCGGCCCAAGAATTGAACCCTGTGGCACCCCCATAGAGACTGCCATAGGTCCAGACAACAGGCCCTCCGATTTGACACACTGAACTCTATCTGAGAAGTAGTTGGTGAACCAGGCGAGGCAGTCATTTGAGAAACCAAGGCTATTGCTATTCATGTGTGCATGGTTATTATTGGCATTGACCGTGACCTTTCCCCTTTGATGATGTCATCACCAAGAGTCGGATCTGTACAATGTGATTTATTGGTAAACTACAAGGTAACATTTTTATTTTTTAGTGATCCAATACGTAATATAGTACATTTATCATAATTTGGTTGTAATCCAGAGAGGTTAGAAAATGTATCTAGATCCTCTATGAGGCTGTGGAGGAATTTCAAGTTGTGGATTTAAAAGAAAACATGAATCATCAGCGTACAATGACACCTTTTTTTTTTAAGCCCTGGATTTCTAATCCCTTGATATTATTGTTGGATCTGATTTTAATAGCTAACATCTCGATGGCAATGATAAATAGATATGCCGAGAGTGGACTACGTTTGAAGTTATTTGGCCACTTTAGTTGTGATACAAATCGTATCAAAACTGTGACGTCACGAGAGGCTACACAGCTTTCAGCGGGATTGCTCAAGTAGTGCAAGGAGACAAGGTTCAAACAAAACAAGGATTTTATTATAGGTCTTGGGAAATTAACGAAAATATAACAAAATTCAGTTCTCTTGTGGCTCTTTAAGGGTTAACAGTTCAGGGATGTCTCTTCCACATCCAAAATCATAATTCTCCCTCGCTCAGATAACTTTTCCCCAGTCTTACTGTAGTCCACGTTGCAGCTAGTGGCCAACCCAGCAAAAAAGTCCTTCCAAATGTCTCTCACGTATTTCCACAGGTGCATATATCCCAAGGTGAGTATTTCCCAAAGGTAAGTATCTCCAAATCCTTATATTCCTCATGGAAGTGGACGTGCAGCACTCTTGTCCTCCAGCGAGCCCAGGTTGGAGACTGTGTTTCTTCACAACCCACACACCCCCTCAGTGTCTCTTCCCTTCCCAAACCTTCAGCTCATCAGCTCCCTCATTTGTTTCAGCTGCGTGGGAAGATTGGCCATAGAGGGGGTGGAGTTCCCGACCATACCAGCAGATGGAGCCATAGCTGTCTGGGTTTGCAGCCACCTCAGGGGATGTAACGTCCCTCCAGGACACAGCCTCTCGTGACATCACACATCCCCTCTCCTCGGGACCGACGTCCTCGTCGGGGTAAAAAGGCAGCGAAGAAGGCATCACGCCGGGAGAGGGCGTCCGCATTGCCGTGGTGCTTGCCAGCCTGCTCTCTCTTCAACTCCTCCACCTCTAGGACCAGGGACTCAGCCTCCTGTTGTCTCTCCTTGAGTTTCTTACTGAACGCATCAGCCTTGGTTTTAGCAGAGTTTAGCTTCTGTTGAGCAGCTTTCAGTTCCCTCTCTCTCTCTCTGCCTCCGCATTCTTCATCTTGTTCTCCAACACCTTGTACTTCTCCTCTGCCTTCTTCTGGACCTCCTTACTACTGCGCAGGGTCTCCTCACACTCCTCGATGGTCCTGCGCAGCTCTCCAGCTCCTCCTGTTGCTTAGGAAGGAGCTCTGTTGGAGTTTAGCCTGGAGGATATCTAACTCTTCTGTCTTCATGTCTAACTGTTGCTTTAACAAACGATACCTCTCAGCGGTCCCCTTCAGACCAGACAGTTCTTTGTCCAGATTCTGTAGCTCCGTCTCTGTGTCGGTCTGGGCACCTGCCATCCCTATCAGAGCCCGGGCGGGAGTGAGTAACTCGGAGGATTGCACCGGAGCCTTCCCAGGATGAGTCTTGCCTCTCCGTTTCCGAGGTACTCGGGTTATCCTCTCCTGAGACTCTCTCCAGAGTGGGTAAAAGGCTGGGCAGTCTCGTCCAATTAGGACAGGGACGGGGAGGGAATCAACCACCCCCGCCGTCGTGTGTATGGTTCCCCGTGTGCTGGTCATTGTAAGTTCAGTAATGGGATATTCTCTGGTGTCCCCCATGGACACAGGAAACTGGGAGGACTTTCCCGGGGTCAGACACGTTGGGCCCACCAAATCCTTACGCACCAGGGTGGCCCGGCTACCAGAATCCAGTAAGGCCTCCACATCATGGTGATTCACAGTTACCGGGCAGGTGGGGGTCGATCTGGGCCGCCATCTACGACTCCCAAGAGCGAGGCAAAACGGTGTGTGGGTGCTGAGCTGGAGGACTCCGCAGTGGGCATAGGTTCATCGGCTGGTTTCCCACACTGCCAGGAGATATGTCCCATCTCCCCACACCGGTAACACTGTCGAGTTTCCCCCTCCTGGTGTACTCTTCTTGGACCCGCCTGGTTTCTGGCTCCCCCTGGAGCCGGGATAAGTCCTGACGTGGCTGGGTTCGAGACCTTGGGGTCCTTTGGACGGGTTCTTCCCATTTGTGGTGGGGGCCGCACTCCTGGGGTCTTTTCGGAAGCATTCAGCATCTCCGCTGTGGCCTGGTACTTTTCCACAGCTTCACGGTCAGATCAGCCGTGGTCAAGGCCTGTTGACTGATGAACCGTTTTGCCTCATAAGGCAGGGGCGCGTAGGTAACGATCCACCACAACGGCCTCCACCACCGCCGCTGCTGTATTCCTCTGCGGATCCAGCCATTTCTTGCGATTCGGACAAGTTCATGCATCTGCGCCCGAGGAGGTTGGTCTGGTTGGAAGGTCCAGCTGTGAAAGCGCTGGGCCATACCAAACTTTGTGAGTCCATATCTGCTGAGGATCTCAGACTTCAGGGCATCATAGTCAGTAACCTGGTCAGGGCCCAGGTCCCGGACAGCATTCAGCGATTCCCCCGGTTAGAAAGGGGGCTAACAGACCAACCCACTGTTGCTTGGGCCAGGCTTCCTAGTGGCCGTGGCCTCAAATGCATGCAGGTATGCCTCAATGTCATCGGTAGCTCCCATCTTAGATATAAAGTCACTTGCCTTTATTGGGCGGGTATTTTGGACCACCCTCTGTCTCTGCAACTGCAATTCCTCTGCCTTCAGAAGGTTGGCTTTCTTTTGCTCCCTCCAAGAGAGCCACGTTTGCTTGCATCTGGGCTTGCTGGCCAGCAACAAGGGCTTTCAATATGTCCTCCATTTCAGTCGGGCGGGGGAGCCTACGGCCAACTTGGAAAACTGGGTGATCAAACCTTCGGTATCCTCCTCTGACATGCACTATTAACGCTTGAGCGTGCCTGTATTCTCCACCATCTGTGACGTCACGGAGAGGCTACACAGCTTTCAGCGGGATTGCTCAAGTAGTGCAAGGAGACAAGGTTCAAACAAAACAAGGATTTTATTATAGGTCTTGGGAAATTAACGAAAATATAACACAATTCTGTTCTCTTGTGGCTCTTTAAGGGTTAACAGTTCAGGGATGTCTCTTCCACATCCAAAATCATAATTCTCCCTCGCTCAGATAACTTTTCCCCAGTCTTACTGTAGTCCACGTTGCAGCTAGTGGCCAACCCAGCAAAAAGTCCTTCCAAATGTCTCTCACGTATTTCCACAGGTGCATATATCCCAAGGTGAGTATTTCCCAAAGGTAAGTATCTCCAAATCCTTATATTCCTCATGGAAGTGGACGTGCAGCACTCTTGTCCTCCAGCGAGCCCAGGTTGGAGACTGTGTTTCTTCACAACCCACACACCCCCTCAGTGTCTCTTCCCTTCCCAAACCTTCAGCTCATCAGCTCCTCATTTGTTTCAGCTGCGTGGGAAGATTGGCCATAGAGGGGTGGAGTTCCCGACCATACCAGCAGATGGAGCCATAGCTGTCTGGGTTTGCAGCCACCTCAGGGGGATGTAACGTCCCTCCAGGACACAGCCTCTCGTGACATCACAAAACATACAGGCCTATGGGCTAGGATACATGTGTAAGACTATGATTTGAAAATGTCTCTGTTTTCTCACGCAATTGCATAGCCTATAGAAATGTTGCACAACATGAGCTCATGGGCTCTCATGAAGTGTTTGATTAGATTTCCGATCACATTTGCATTGATGTCAGAGTGATTAGAGGGACAATAGAGTACTGAGTACGGCAATTGACATTTTTACATTTTAGTCATTTAGCAGACGCTCTTATCCAGAGCGAATTACAGTTAGTGAGTGCATACATTTTTCATACTGTATGTATGCACTCACTATACAGTCGTTTTAGATAAACTGGCATATATTGCTGTCAAGGTGGATGGTGTTGTGTACTTTAACTACTTTTCTTATGATACGCTCTGCTGTATCCCTCCACCAGGGAATCATTCCACACTATTGACTCTGTATTTGTTGTCAAGGGGGTTGCCGTGGGAAATAGAGGAACTACTTTAGTTCTGACTCTCCACTGTCTCCTTCCACCAGAGACTCCTTTCCATCCCATCAACACACAGTCAATGCATGAATCCCAAATGGCACCCTATCCCCTATATAGTGCACTAGTTTTGACCAGGCCCTATGGGGTAGTGCACTATATAGGGGATAGGGTGCGATTTGGGACGCAGCCTCTGTCTTAGTTGTTGTCTCCCGCCAAAGGAAAGGACTTTTTATTACAGACTCATTGGTCTCCTCTCCTCTCCTCTCCTCTCCTCTCCTCTCCTCTCCTCTCCTCTCCTCTCCTCTCCTCTCCTCTCCTCTCCTCTCCTCTCCTCTCCTCTCCTCTCCTCTCCTGCTCCTCTCCTCTCCTCTCCTCTCCTCTCCTCTC
This sequence comes from Coregonus clupeaformis, assembly GCF_020615455.1. Classification (NCBI taxonomy): domain Eukaryota; kingdom Metazoa; phylum Chordata; class Actinopteri; order Salmoniformes; family Salmonidae; genus Coregonus; species Coregonus clupeaformis. Next base: position 8,536 of record NW_025536873.1, read on the forward strand.
CCTCCCCTCCCCTCCCTCCCTCCCTCCTCCTCCCCTCCTCCCTCCCCTCCCCTCTCCTCTCCTCCCCTCCCCTCCCCTCCTCCCCTCCCCTCCCCTTCTGAATTGAATCAAAGTCATGCTGAAGTTCACCAATGGCCTGCTGCCCCCTGAGGAGGCACAGGAATACAAAACTGTGTAATCTGCATAGAGATGAACGTTACAAATATTAACAGCATCTGTCAAGATGGCCTGAGTTGTGTGGCTAAGATAATTCTGAAACCATAAACAGGCTGTATATCCCAGGCCTACTCTTGATAATGTCGTCAGCAAAAACAGATCTATGACAGGTCAATAAACAAGGCAGCACAGCTCTTTTTAGCACCCAAGGCATCGACAAGATCATTAACATCCAGCGTGGTTGCCGTGGTAGCACTATGCCCAGGCCTAAACCCTGATTGGTTTATATCAAAAATACAATTATTAGATCAAAAGTAACGAAGTTATACATTAACCAAGGATTCAATAATCTTATCTAAACAAGGTAGTCTTGAAATGGGGCAATAGCTGTCCAGATCATTGTGTTTCCCCACCCTTATGGAGGGGCAGCACATATGCGGATTTCCATGCTTTTGGAATACTTCCTGATAACAACGTTCAATAAAAAAAAACGTGGGCTACTGAGCCGGCAATAAAGGAAGCAGCGCACTTAAGCAGACCAGGCTCCAAATGATCAGCCCCTGTGGATTTTTTTGTTGTTGTCTAATGTTAACGAAGCATCCAGGACCTTCTTTATCAGTGAATTTCCGAAAAGAAAACTCCTGAGCAGCGTTTTCAGGATCATTCAAAAGATTTTCATCATCAACATCCACACTACTCTTTTCAAGAGCTGGCTTTGAAATACATTGAAATATATAAATAATACAAGCAGAGATAAAATGGTGATTAAATGCATTAATGATATCCATTCTGTCAGTAATAGGGCCAGACTCTAAATTAATGTATTGGGGGAGAGAAGAGGAGACCCTTCAGTGACGTAAGAGATTTCCAAACTTCAGCTAGGTTCCCTGTACATTCAGATAGTGGATTAACATAATCATCTGATTTTGCTTTTTTAACTAGTTTTACACACAGATTTCTCAAATCGCCTGAGAGACTGCCAGTCTGGACCCCGAGTCAGTGAATCTATCTTTGGCCCAGGCAGCATCTCTGTTCTACTAACTAACCTGGTTTGGCCCAGGCAGCATCTCTGTTCTACTAACTAACCTGGTTTGGCCCAGGCAGCATCTCTGTTGGAGTATGACCTCAGATAGCTCTGGACTGAACCAAGGGCAAGACCTATTTTTAATTCTCTTTTTTTTTTTTAAGGGAGCATGTTTATCTACAATACAATTGAAAACATTTGAGAAGTGGTTCAGAGCCAACTCTGGGTCAGGTATAGCAATACAATCAAAGTCACCAAAATAAAGGTCACAAAAAAAGGCCTGAAATGTTTAAAATTCCTCTTGTTGATAAAACGAGGTTTGGATCGAGGCATCCGTATATCCCTGACACATACCATGGGACAGTGGTCACTAATATCCAAAGCAAATACCCCACTCCCAGCAGATTTCTCTGGAGTATTTGTAAATATGATTTATTTTGGTTCCTTTAAGTTTGGACAAGTAGGCTTAGTAATCAGCTGGGTCAAATTTTGATTAGTATAAAAAACAGTCAGCATCCTGCATTCCCCATGCAAGATTAAAATATCCAGCGAGCAACACCTCTTGGGTAGTAAAAATTGCAATTAAATCAGTGAGTTTGTTCAGTACACACTTCCTGGCGGAGGGTGGACAATAGATTCCTATAACTGTTATTTTTGAGTTTGAACCCAACTGAAGACTTAAAGCCAACAATTCAAATAGTTGAGGACTGGAGGTAGCCTTTAACAGAGACACAGACAGAAGATTATTAGTGTAAATAGCAACACCACCACCTTAGTCTTTCCTATCAGCCCTAAACACATTGTAACCATCCATAGCAACCTCCGAGTCCAGGGTTTTATCAGTTAACCAGGTTTCAGATACAATACAAATATCAGGGTCTGCCTGAGAGGCCCAGATCTTGACATGATCCATTTTAGGTAATAAACTAAGACTGTTAAGATGTCTTTTTTTTTTTTACATTTACGTTACATTTACGTCATTTAGCAGACACTCTTATCCAGAGCGACTTACAGGAGCAATTAGGGTTAAGTACCTTGCTTAAGGGCACATCGACAGATTTTTCACCTAGTCGGCTCGGGGATTAGAACCAGCAACCTTTCGGTTACTGGCACAACGCTCTTACCCACTAAGCTACCTGCATTTAAAATCACACAGAGTTTCAATACAAGTCAGATTACTTTGAGATTTCAGAACAACAGGAGACTGAAAGATTGGATTTATACCTATTAGGAAAATAAAACAAAGTAGGAATAGCAAATACACCATTAGGCATGTCACCACTTTCAGATACATCTCTGGTTAGCACCATTAGCCATGTCACCACTTTCAGATACATCTCTGGTTAGCACCATTAGCCATGTCACCACTTTCAGATACATCTCTGGTTAGCACCATTAGCCATGTCACCACTTTCAGATACAACATGTGGAACTCTCACAGTGACCAAAGAGGAGATGGTAAAAACTCACATCAATTTAGTTGACCAAGAACCTTTCCAATGTTTGATGACAACAGCCAGGAACCATTTTCACCCAGGTGAATTCCGTCTTCCACAAAGTAGCCAGGCCTATTCCAGAAGGAGTCAAACCTGTCGACGAAGGACATGCCCAAATCCTTGGTCAGACGCATTAACCACTGGTGAAGAGACCAAAGACGGCTAAAACACTCAGTCCCACAATGGCAAGGAGATGGAATTGGGCCCGAGACAATTATATGTTCTGCTAATTTCTGAGCATTCTCCAAGAGCTGTAAGAAATAGTCTCTTAGCTTTACAGATTTCACACACATAATATCATTAGACCCAATATGCAACACAACTGTTTTCAGAGCAGGAATCTGTTTCTTGATGGTGTGCATGACTTCTGATAAATCCAATACCCTAGCTCCAGGAAAACAAAGGGTACGGGTATTTCGGACTTCCACCGATCTAACCATGGAGGATCCCATAATAATGGTTGATGGCTGTTGTCCATTTCGAGCCGGAACCCTCATCCCCCTAGCCTCTAACCCCCCAAATGACAGGATTAGCAGAGCCCACCGTAGACCCCGGTGAAGCAGAACCCACCTTAGACCCCAGCGATGCCATCACAACGTTGGCCGATATGGAAGGAACCTCCGACGCTCCATGAGAAGATGGCGCCGGGACAACAGACTCCAGAGTAGTGAAGCTATTCGATGTTGGCAGCCCATTCATGAATCCCGTCACCGCAGAGGGCTCAGAAAGTGGAGGACGCCGCCCTCGACTTCCGCGATGAACGGCGATGTGTCTCCCTGTCCGGCCAGCCAGGTTCAGGAGAGGATCATCCCGCGATTCAGCAACAAAGGTCCCGCCGACTCCATTCTGCGTCAGTGAGCGATCACTTCCGAGCACCGGCTAGTCCACCGAAGATAGCCTGCCCACGAAATGTTTTGTTGTTGTTGAGGAAATGTGTTTTAAAATGTCAAAAACAATTTCGGGGGAGGACCCCCTGACCCCACGTACGCTGTTCGTCCTCCCCCCAATATCTACAACACAATTTCGCCCTTGGTTCTGAGGCTGTTTGATCAATAGGGCCAACAGCTTGTTAAGTCCTGTTGTCACATTGAATGAGCAGTCTTCTCATTTTAGAGAAGATAAAAAGTGCTTGCTTTTCGACTCTCCATTCGATACTAGGCTGAAGTAGTTTTGGTATAGTCTACCTTACTTGTTACCAACAGCGATGCATTCTAGGCATTCTATTTCTATGTTTTATCTGTTGTTGATTTCATATAGTGTACATAATTAACTAAGTATCCCTTGATCCTGATGTATCGCATCCTTTGTGCTCCGCCACAACAATCCTCTATTTCTCCTGGCTACTATGACTCCTGGTTGTTCCTCTGAGAGAGAGAGGGAGAGAGAGAGAGAGAGAGAGAGAGAGAGAGAGAGAGAGAGAGAGAGAGAGAGAGAGAGAGAGAGAGAGAGAGAGAGAGAGAGAGAGAGAGACAGAGAGAGAGAGAGAGAGAGAGAGAGAGAGAGAGAGAGAGAGAGAGAGGGAGAAAAGGAGAGAGAGACAGAGAGAGAGAGAGAGACAGAGAGAGAGAGAGAAGAGAGACAGAGAGAGAGAGAGAGAGGAGAGAGAGAGAGAGAGAGAGAGAGAGAGAGAGAGAGAGAGAGAGAGAGAGAGAGAGAGAGAGAGAGAGAGAGAGACAGAGAGAGGGAGAGAGAGGGAGAGAGAGAGAGGGAGAGAGAGAGAGAGAGACAAGAGAGAGAGACAGAGAGAGAGAGAGACAGAGAGACAGAGAGAGAGAGGGAGAGAGAGAGAGAGAGAGAGAGAGAGAGAGAGAGAGAGAGAGAGAGAGAGAGAGAGAGAGAGAGAGAGAGAGAGAGAGAGAGAGAGAGAGAGAGAGAGAGAGAGAGAGAGAGAGAGAGAGAGAGAGAGAGAGAGAGAGAGAGAGAGAGAGAGAGAGAGAGAGAGAGAGAGGAGAGAGAGAGAGAGAGAGAGAGAGAGACAGAGAGAGAGAGAAGAGAGAGAGAGAGAGAGAGAGGGGGAGAGAGAGAGACAGAGAGAGAGACAGAGAGAGAGAGAGAGTGGGGCTGAGCATCATCCATTCCTCCGTGCTGTAATATAGCCTCAGTGGATGAACAGATGGATAAATGGATAGATGGATGGATGGATGGATGGATGGATGGATGGATGGATGCTGCTTTCTTGTTTTGAAGCTTGTTATCCTCCCAGTGCCCAGGTGTGACTGACACATATCACAAACCATGGCGCCTCTCCTCTCCCCCCTCCTCCCTCCCTCTCCCCCCTCCCTCCTCCTCCCCCCTCCTCTCCGCCTCTCCTCTCCCCCTCCTCTCCTCCTCCCCTCTCCCCTCTTCCCCTCCCTCCTCCTCTCCCTCCTCCTCCCCTCCTCCTCTCTACCTACCACTACTCCCCATCTCTCTACCGAACACTACTCCCCATCTCTCTACCGAACACTACTCCCCATCTCTCTACCTACCACTACTCCCCATCTCTCTACCTACCACTACTCCCCATCTCTCTCCCTACCACTACTCCCCATCTCTCTCCCTACCACTACTCCCCATCTCTCTCCCTACCACTACTCCCCATCTCTCTCCCTACCACTACTCCCCCATCTCTCTACCTACCACTACTCCCCATCTCTCTCCCTACCACTACTCCCCATCTCTCTACCTACCACTACTCCCCATCTCTCTCCCTACCACTACTCCCCATCTCTCTACCTACCACTACTCCCCATCTCTCCCTACCACTACTCCCCATCTCTCTCCCTACCACTACTCCCCCATCTCTCTCCCTACCACTACTCCCCATCTCTACCTACCACTACTCCCCCATCTCTCTACCTACCACTACTCCCCATCTCTCTCCCTACCACTACTCCCCATCTCTCTACCTACCACTACTCCCCATCTCTCTCCCTACCACTACTCCCCATCTCTCTACCTACCACTACTCCCCATCTCTCTACCTACCACTACTCCCCATCTCTCTCCCTACCACTACTCCCCATCTCTCTACCTACCACTACTCCCCATCTCTCTCCCTACCACTACTCCCCATCTCTCTCCCTACCACTACTCCCCATCTCTCTCCCTACCACTACTCCCCATCTCTCTACCTAACACTACTCCCCATCTCTCTCTCTACCTACCACTACTCCCCCATCTCTCTCCCTACCACTACTCCCCATCTCTCTCCCTACCACTACTCCCCCATCTCTCTCCCTACCACTACTCCCCATCTCTCTACCTACCACTTCTCCCCATCTCTCTCCCTACCACTACTTCCCATCTCTCTACCTACCACTTCTCCCCATCTCTCTCCCTACTCACTACTCCCCATCTCTCTCTCTCTACCTAACACTACTCCCCATCTCCCTGTGTCTGAGATGCCATCATGGGGAGGGGAGGGAGGAGAGGAGGCAGAGGGGAGTGGAGACAGGCAGAGGGGGAGGGTAGGGAGGCAGCGGTGAGAGGAGGGAGGGGGAGGAGGAGGGAGGCAGAGGAGAGAGAGAGGAGAGAAAATAAAGACAGGAAGATGGGGGAGTGATGACAGAGGGAGAGAGAGAGAGAGAGAGAGAGAGAGAGAGAGAGAGAGAGAGAGAGAGAGGAGAGAGAGAGAGAGGGAGAGAGAGAGAGAGAGAGAGAGAGAGAGAGAGAGAGAGAGAGAGAGAGAGAGAGAGAGAGAGAGAGAGAGAGAGGGGGTGGGGGTGAGCATCATCCATTCCTCCGTGCTGTAATATAGCCTCAGTGGATGAACAGATGGAGGGATAAATGGATGGATGGATGGATGGATGGATGGATGGATGGATGGAGGGATAAATGGATGGATGGATGCTGCTTTCTTGTTTTGAAGCTTGTTATCCTCCCAGTGCCCAGGTGTGACTGACACATATCACAAACCATGGCGCCCTCTCCTCTCCCCCCTCCTCCCCTCCCCTCTCCCCCTCTCCTCCTCCTCTCCCCCTCCTCCTCTCCCGCCTCTTCCTCTCCCTCCTCTCCTCCTCCCCTCTCCCCTCTTCCCCTCCCTCCTCCTCTCCCTCCTCCTCTCCCCTCCTCCTCTCTACCTACCACTACTCTCCATCTCTCTACCGAACACTACTCCCCATCTCTCTACCTACCACTACTCCCCATCTCTCTCCCTACCACTACTCCCCATCTCTCTACCTACCACTACTCCCCCATCTCTCTCCACCACTACTCCCCATCTCTCTCCCTACCACTACTCCCCATCTCTCTACCTACCACTACTCCCCATCTCTCTACCTACCACTACTCCCCATCTCTCTCCCTACCACTACTCCCCATCTCTCTCCTACCACTACTCCCCATCTCTCTACCTAACACTACTCCCCATCTCTCTCTACCTACCACTACTCCCCATCTCTCTCCCTACCACTACTCCCCATCTCTCTCCCTACCACTACTCCCCATCTCTCTCCCTACCACTACTCCCCATCTCTCTACCTACCACTACTCCCCGTCTCTCTACCTACCACTACTCCCCATCTCTCTACCTACCACTACTCCCCATCTCTCTCCCTACCACTACTCCCCATCTCTCTCCCTACCACTACTCCCCATCTCTCTACCTACCACTACTCCCCATCTCTCTACCTACCACTACTCCCCATCTCTCTACCTACCACTACTCCCCATCTCTCTCCCTACCACTACTCCCCATCTCTCTCCCTACCACTACTCCCCATCTCTCTCCCTACCACTACTCCCCATCTCTCTCCCTACCACTACTCCCCATCTCTCTACCTACCACTACTCCCCATCTCTCTCCCTACCACTACTCCCCATCTCTCTCCCTACCACTACTCCCCATCTCTCTCCCTACCACTACTCCCCCATCTCTCTACCTACCACTACTCCCCCATCTCTCTCCTACCACTACTCCCCATCTCTCTACCTAACACTACTCCCCATCTCTCTACCTACCACTTCTCCCCATCTCTCTCCCTACCACTACTCCCCATCTCTCTCCCTACCACTACTCCCCATCTCTCTCCCTACCACTACTCCCCATCTCTCTCTCTCTACCTAACACTACTCCCCATCTCCCTGTGTCTGAGATGCCATCATGGGGAGGGGAGGGAGGCAGAGGGGAGGGAGGCAGAGGGGAGTGGAGACAGGCAGAGGGGAGGGTAGGGAGGCAGCGGTGAGAGGAGGGGAGGGGAGGGAGGGAGGGAGGCAGAGGAGAGGAGAGGAGAGAAAATAAAGACAGGAAGATGGGGGAGTGATGACAGAGGAAGACAGAGAGGAAGAGAGAGAGAGAGAGAGAGAGAGAGAGAGAGAGAGAGAGAGAGGAGGAGAGAGAGAGAGAGAGAGAGAGAGAGAGAGAGAGGAGAGAGAGAGAGAGAGAGAGAGAGAGAGAGAGAGAAGAGAGAGAGAGAGAGAGAGAGAGAGAGAGAGAGAGAGAGAGAGAGAGAGAGAGAGAGAGACAGAGACAGAGACAGAGACAGAGACAGAGACAGAGACAGAGTGAGGAAGAGAGATGGTGTGGGGAGAGAAATGACAAATACATTATTGGAAAGATTGGGGTGGGTGTCATATGCTGTTTGTGTCCCAAATTGCACCCTATTCCCTATATAGTGCACTATAGGCTGGTCAAAGTAGTGCACTATAGGCTAGTCAAAGTAGTGTACTATAGGCTAGTCAAAGTAGTGTACTATGTAGGGAATAGGGTGCCTTTTGGGACTCATCCTGTATGTGTGTTGCAGTTTGTGTAATGCCTTTTGTCACAGTACATGTCAGGAAGAAAATTGTGCAAAGAAAATCAGACGTGAATATATTAGTGTATTTTTCTCATCTCTTTAAATATGAAGACTTCAACATATGCTTTATTTAGTTGTCTTTGACTGATTGAATATGAATATTGAGAGAGAGGACAGTGTCCAGCCCAGTGTGCCAGGGCGGAGTTAACTGTTGAGAAAACATGTATCACGCAGCGAGTTACACTCACACACACACACACACACACACACACACACACACACACACACACACACACACACACACACACACACACACACACACACACACACATACACACACACACTTTAAATACTTTATTTGAATCCACCAATCAAATTTTTAAAATGGATCCAAACATTTGAATGGTCCCTGTATGCATGACACTCCAGGGTACAGAAATAACCTCCTTCTCCAAAACAGCTAGGCTGCCCTCGACAGCTGAAACAGAGCAGTACCTAGCCAACTGCTTTGCCCTAGTTTTTGTCAGGCTCGCAATCTGGAGGCCTGTGTACGTGGCCGAGACTGCCAAATATCAGCGCCACCAGCTTGCACCTCCGACCGAGGCTGTCCAAGCCACGAGGGGCTGGTATTTTCGCAGCTTCTCGGTAAAGTCCTGCTCCATGTAGCCGTCAAATGAGCAGCCCACTTCCAAAATGAGCACCTCCCCTTGGCCTCCCCCCACAACAACAATATCTGGCGTATTTGGAACACAGGAAAACACATCATCATCAACATCAAACCAGCTTCCCCTCACACAAGAATGTCTCTGCATGTGTGCTGTTGGTGACACCACTTGTCTCACCTCGCTGGCTATCAGGTCAACAAGGCAGTCATGTCTAGCAATGTACAAATCCTTGTATGAACAGCAGCCGTTCACAACATGGACAACGGACTCCATTACATTTGACTCATGTAGAATACACAACGGGTCATGGTTGGCAGGGTACCAGAGTGCTAGATTATATTTTCTTGTTAGAACCTGCAGCCTCGCCTTAACAGTAAAGCTGAGAATGTCCTCTCCAACGGCAGAATTCTGGTACATGGACGGGTCAACACAGTCCAGAGCATTGAGTTTCCCCCTGCAGCCTCAAGACAGTCCAGTTTCCCTCAGGCCAGTCCAGTTTCCCCTGCAGCCTCAAGACAGTCCAGTTTCCCTCAGGCCAGTCCAGTTTCCCCTGCAGCCTCAAGACAGTCCAGTTTCCCTCAGGCCAGTCCAGTTTCCCCTGCAGCCTCAAGACAGTCCAGTTTCCCCTGCAGCCTCAGGCCAGTCCAGTTTCCCCTGCAGCCTCAGGCCAGTCCAGTTTCCCCCCTGCAGCCTCAGGCTAGTCCAGTTTCCCCTGCAGCCTCAGGCCAGTCCAGTTTCCCCCTGCAGCCTCAGGCCAGTCCAGTTTCCCCCCTGCAGCCTCAGGCCAGTCCAGTTTCCCCTGCAGCCTCAGGCCAGTCCAGTTTCCCCTGCAGCCTCAGGCCAGTCCAGTTTCCCCCTGGAGCCTCAGGCCAGTCCAGTTTCCCCTGCAGCCTCAAGACAGTCCAGTTTCCCTCAGGCCAGTCCAGTTTCCCTCAGGCCAGTCCAGTTTCCCCTGCAGCCTCAGGCCAGTCCAGTTTCCCTCAGGCTAGTCCAGTTTCCCCTGCAGCATCAAGCCAGTCCAGTTTCCCCTGCAGCCTCAAGCCAGTCCAGTTTGCCCTGCAGCCTCAGGCCAGTCCAGTTTCCCCTGCAGCCTCAAGCCAGTCCAGTTTCCCCTGCAGCCTCAGGCCAGTCCAGTTTCCCCCTGCAGCCTCAAGCCAGTCCAGTTTGCCCTGCAGCCTCAGGCCAGTCCAGTTTCCCCCTGCAGCCTCAAGCCAGTCCAGTTTCCCCCTGCAGCCTCAGGCCAGTCCAGTTTCCCCTGCAGCCTCAAGCCAGTCCAGTTTGCCCTGCAGCCTCAGGCCAGTCCAGTTTGCCCTGCAGCCTCAGGCCAGTCCAGTGTTGCAGTAGCTGCATCCGTCTGATACCTAGGAGTGTTGTCCTGGAGGTAGTATGAGATGTTACATCATGGGGGACAGAAGCCTCCACAACAACACTGGGACCTGCCACAACACAGTGTCCAGCCCAGTGGGCGGAGTTAACTGTTGAGAAAACATGTATCATGCAGCGAGCAACACACACACACACACACACACACACACACACACTGGAATACCCATCCACAACCCATTTTCAATGCCCTGGCTGAGGGAAGGAGGTTCTCACCCAAGATTTGACAGTACATGGCCCCGTCCATCGTCCCTTTGATGCAGTGGAGTTGTCCTGTCCCCTTAGCAGAAAAACACCCCCAAAGCATAATGTTTCCACCTCCATGTTTGACGGTGGGGATGGTGTTCTTGGGGTCATAGGCAGCATTCCTCCTCCTCCAAACACGGCGAGTTGAGTTGATGCCAAAGAGCTCGATTTTGGTCTCATCTGACCACAACACTTTCACCCAGTTCTCCTCTGAATCATTCAGATGTTCATTGGAAAAACTTCAGACGGGCATGTATATGTGCTTTCTTGAGCAGGGGACCTTGCGGGCGCTGTATGATTTCAGTCCTTCACGGCGTAGTGTGTTACCAATTGTTTTCTTGGTGACTATGGTCCCAGCTGCCTTGAGATCATTGACAAGATCCTCCCGTGTAGTTCTGGGCTGATTCCTCACCGTTCTCATGATCATTGCAACTCCACGAGGTGAGTTCTTGCATGGAGCCCCAGGCCGAGGGGAGATTGACAGGTCTTTTTGTGTTTCTTCCATTTGCGAATAATCGCACCAACTGTTGTCACCTTCTCACCAAGCTGCTTGGCGATGGTCTTGTAGCCCATTCCAGCCTTGTGTAGGTCTACAATCTTGTCCCTGACATCCTTGGAGAGCTCTTTGGTCTTGGCCATGGTGGAGAGTTTGGAATCTGATTGATTGATTGCTTCTGTGGACAGGTGTCTTTTATACAGGTAACAAGCTGAGATTTGGAGCACTCCTTTAAGAGTGTGCTCCTAATCTCAGCTCGTTACCTGTATAAAAGACACCTGGGAGCCAGAAATCTTTCTGATTGAGAGGGGGTCAAATACTTATTTCCCTCATTAAAATGCAAATCAATTTATAACATTTTTGACATCGTTTTTCTGGATTTTTTTATTGTTATTCTGTCTCTCACTGTTCAAATAAACCTACCATTAAATTACAGACTGATCATTTCTTTGTCAGTGGGCAAACGTACAAAATCAGCAGGGGATCAAATACTTTTTTCCCTCACTGTACATGCAGAGAGCCGATCCAGCTGACAATCTCTTAGAAAAAATATAAACTATTGGAACCATGATAAAAAAAAACGGATATTGGCACAAAATGGTGGGAGTGTGTGAACATAACTAACAAAATTACAGTTAACAAAAATGTATGCTTAATCCAGTATAAACTAATGTACGAAATGTATTAGTACATGGAATATTAGGGTGTAGTGAGATACCCAATGGGTAGGACTGTACTTTTGGGTAACACTTTACTTGACACCCATTACCATAACACGTTATGACATGGTCAGAAAATACACTTTATGACACTGTCAAGAAGCATTATGACCATCATAATCATATAACCCAGATAGGGCTATCACCTACAGGCCCTTATGTCAGTCATCAGTCCAGAAGAGGGTGTCTTGTCCTGCTCCTGAAATCTGCTCCTGCGTTCATCCCAGTCATCAGCAACAGAGAATTGGGGTTGGTTTACGTCTGACATCAATGTGTGCGCAATTACAATGATCATTTAATATGGTGAATTTCAGAAAATGTTGTATAACATAAACATACTGTTGAAACGTAGGCTATTGAGTAATGGAATGTTTTGCCTTGTGGGTTTTGTGGGTTTTGTGGGTTTTGACACTCTTATGTAGGTATCATAACCAGCCATAAAATAACTACCATGGTAGGTTTTATGGGTTTTTATGTAACCGGTGTGAAACGGCTAGCTAGTTAGCGGTGTGCGCTAGTAGCGTTTCAATCGGTGACGTCACTCCCTCTGAGACCTTGAAGTAGTTGTTTCCCTCGGCTTTTGTGGAGCGACGGGTAACGGTGCTTCGAGGGTGACTGTTGTCGATGTGTGCAGAGGGTCCCTGGTTCAAGCCCAGGTAGGGGCGAGGAGAGGGACGGAAGCCACGCTGGTACATTTACACTCTTATGTAGGTGTCATAACCAGCCATAACATAACGCAAATGTCACAACAGGTCTAAATATATGAGTCATGACAGTGTTATGAACATATTATAACAGGTTATGACAAGCTATGGCAGATGTTATGACATATTATGACATGGTTATGACCGTTTAATAACGTGTTATGACGCTGGGTGTCAAGTAAAGTGTTACCCAACTTTTGCTTAAAAACGGTTTAATTTATTTTACCCTTATTTTACCAGGTCAGTTGACTGAGAACACATTCTCATTTACAGCAACAACCTGGGGAATAGTTACAGGGGAGATGAATGAGCCAATTGGAAGCTGGGGATGATTAGGTGGCCATGATGGTATGAGGGCCAGATTGGGAATTTAGCCAGGATACCGGGGTTAACACCTCTACACTGGGGTTAACACCTCTTACAATAAGTGCCATGGGATCTTTAGTGACCACAGAGAATCAGGTCACCTGTTTAACGTCCCACCCGAAAGACGGCACCCTACACAGGGCAATGTCCCCAATCACTGCCCTGGGGCAAGGTCCCCAATCACTGCCCTGGGGCAATGTCCCCAATCACTGCCCTGGGGCAAGGTCCCCAATCACTGCCCTGGGGCAATGTCCCCAATCACTGCCCTGGGGCAAGGTCCCCAATTACTGCCCTGGGGCAAGGTCCCCAATCACTGCCCTGGGGCAAGGTCCCCAATCACTGCCCTGGGGCATTGGAATATTTTTTTTTTGACCAGAGGAAAGAGTTCCTCCTACTGGCCCTCCAACACCACTTCCAGCAGCATCTGGTCTCCAATCCAGGGACCGACCAGGACCAACCCTGTTCCCATCCAGGGACCGACCAGGATCAACCCTGTTCCCATTCAGGGAACGACCAGGACCAACCCTGTTCCCATCCAGGGACCGACCAGGATCAACCCTGTTCCCATTCAGGGAACGACCAGGACCAACCCTGTTTCCCATCCAGGGACCGACCAGGATCAACCCTGTTCCCATCCAGGGACCGACCAGGATCAACCCTGTTCCCATTCAGGGAACGACCAGGACCAACCCTGTTCCCATCCAGGGACCGACCAGGATCAACCCTGTTCCCATTCAGGGAACGACCAGGACCAACCCTGTTCCCATTCAGGGACCGACCAGGATCAACCCTGTTCCCATCCAGGGACCGACCAGGACCAACCCTGTTCCCATTCAGGGACCGACCAGGATCAACCCTGTTCCCATCCAGGGACCGACCAGGATCAACCCTGTTCCCATTCAGGGAACGACCAGGACCAACCCTGTTCCCATCCAGGGACCGACCAGGATCAACCCTGTTCCCATCCAGGGACCGACCAGGATCAACCCTGTTCCCATCCAGGGACCGACCAGGATCAACCCCGTTTAGCTTCAGAGGCAAGCCAGCAGTGGGATGCAGGATAGTATGCTGCTGGCAAATGACCCTCCATCATTAAGACAGTGGATGAATCAAATGCATCATTATCTAAATATAAAAATAATGTGGGCTACAGAGAGGGGCAGCATAGTGCAGTTTGAAGCCATATGGCATGAAGTACTACAAGCACTGGAGAACATTTTATTTTGAGACGGGCAGGATGGGTGAGGAGGTGGGAACATGTGGGTCTGAGCAAGTGCGAGGTCATTCATGTTTGTTGAAATTCGTGTATGTAAATGTTGAGTTGTCTATTGTTTTATATTTTTAAAAAGATTTTTAAAAATAAGATTGAGACATGTTGCTCCTCACTAATACTCAGTCGAATACTCCTCACTAATACTCCTCATTCACTTAGCATAATACTCTTCACTAATACTCAGTCTAATACTCCTCACTAATACTCATCATTCGCTTAGCCTAATACTCCTCACTAATACTCAGTATAATACTCCTCACTAATACTCCTCATTCACTTAGCCTAATACTCCTCACTAATATTCAGTCTAATAATCCTCACTGATACTCAGTATAATACTCCTCACTAATACTCCTCATTCACTCAGTCTAATACTCATTCACTCTGGCTAAACTCCTCATTCACTCAGGCTAATACTGCTCACTAATACTCCTCATTCACTCAGTCTAATACTCCTCATTCACTCAGGCTAATACTCCTCATTCACTCAGCCTAATACTCCTCATTCACTCAGCCTAATACTCCTCATTCACTCAGGCTAATACTCCTCATTCACTCCGGCTAATACTCCTCATATCTTAAGATGAATGCACTGACTGTAAGTCGCTCTGGATAAGAGTGTCTGCTAAATGGCTAAAATGTAAAAATGATCAAATGTAAAGGCTGAACTCTCTCTCTCTCTCTGTCTCTCTCTCTCTCTCTCTCTCTCTCTCTCTTCTCTCTCTCTCTCTCTCTCTCTCTCTCTCTCTCTCTCTCTCTCTCTCTCTCTCTCTCTCTCTCTCTCTCTCTCTCTCTCTCTCTCTCTCTCTCTCTCTCTCTCTCTCTCTCTCTCTCTCTCTCTCTCTCTCTCTCTCTCTCTCTCTCAGGCTCCATGTCCCTCAGTGTGTTCCTGGTGTCTCTAGCAGTCACAGTGTGCACTGTCTGGCTGGTGGCTCTGTGTGGCATCTGTGGCTGGTGTCAACGCAAGCTGGTGAGTTACACTCACACACACACACACACACACACACACACACACACACACACACACACACACACACACACACACACACACACACACACACACACACACGCACACACACACGCAGCAGTGTGGCCCTTCAGAGGGCATCATGTCCATGCTGATTACAACTACGAAATGTGATTGATTAAGGGGAGGCAACCAGTCATTACACTAGCAGAGTTGTACAGCACAGTGTTTCACGTTAGTTCTGATTGGTCCTGTAGCTTTACTCAGCGGCACACAGACACCAGTCTATGCAGGTGTCCCAAATGGCACTAATACCAGAGCCGTGGTCAAAAAGTAGTGCACTATGAAGGGAATTGTGTACCATTTGAGACGCGTCCTAGGGATTCCAATACATTGGTGGGATGGAGAGAGTCTAGACTTCAGAGGGAGCAACTGCCATGTTGATCTGTGTCAGTGGATTAAAAGTGCTGATGTTATATTGGAGGGTCTTAGTTAGCATACTGAACATTGACGTTGGATTTAAGAGATCTCTTTCTGGCTTTGAGAAAGCTGTTTTGTGTAACACACGTGTGCAAGAAAGCACGTACATGCACACACACACACACACACACACACTAGGGTTTAATGGCGGGAACCGGGTTACCGAGATTTGCTGGGATTTCCCGCCCAAACCCGCCGCTCCCTTTTCCCGGGATAAATAATTGCGAGAAACCGGTAAATCATAATAAATTATTTCTATGAACAGTGTGACATGAATGAAATGGAACTGTTAAATGATATGTAATTTAATTTTCTACTCTGCTATCTGCATGATCCTAAATCAATGCTCAGGGTACGTTGTTGGAGCCTACCGTAATGGTTTACACAAAGTTGCCATAAGTTCAAAGCGCATGCATTGTTTATGCTGAAACTACACGCCACCTTGAAATGCAGTTATTACGGTAACAAAATTGGCTCCAACTTTTTTGAGCTACGGGCAGGCCTACCTGCTTTTGTTAATTAAAGAAAATGTTGTCTGTGTAGCAAAGCTTTACTAAAACTAATGAGGCCAAATGCAAAATCCTGTCTAAGGAATTCAGCCTGTTTGAAGCAACAAACAACAAGTCAAAATACCTGCAGCACCTGTTTGAGTCGCTGGCCACGATCCAGGCCACCTCCATGGAGGCCCGAGAGACCCTTCTTGGTCTGTGGCCAATTTGTGTCGAAGATCAGAAAACGCCTGAGTCCAGGAAGCGCACTGTGCTTTTTGAGAGCCCACTTCAGCAGAAAAAATAAAAGTTAAACAGGCCTATTTCCGAGTAATTAGATGTGTGTCCAAATGTCTTTAATCATGACAAGTAAAAGCCAAGTTTTGACAAGTCACGATAAAAACAGATTTCAACAGTCATGAGTTTGGAATTTCTGTGAACTTCACCAGAGTTATCAGCTCTGGAACGAGGTGGATCTTCACACATGCTAATAGCTCTTAAGACCTTGGCCATCGTCCTCATTCGTCCCGATCAGTTCAGCAGCAATCATCCCCAAACCTGTGCATAGTAGCCTAGTATTTGGAATCGGTTCCTATATTTCAAAAATGTCTTAATAAGAATGATCGACTGTTGTCATTTCATCATTTCAAGGTCCAATCAAATCAAACATCAACTCAGAACTATTTTCACACTTTAGATTAAAAAAAACGAACATAAAACCAAAGGATGTCAACAATAATACTACAGGTGTATTAGGGCCATGCTATAAAGACTGTTAAAACACCTCAAGCAGTTTCACAGAATCATTCATCCATATTAAAAACAGACACTCTATAGAACATACACAAACAACGCTGAATATTCAGCCATTTCTTTTTTTTTTTTGCTAATCAGCCCCTGCTTGACACTGGTATTACCACCCAGTTCACGGTCTCTGTAGTCCTGGCAAACTGCACTTTATACCGGCAATACGCACAGTGCTTCACAATCCTCTGAACTGGAATAAACTGTGCCTCCGATACAGATTCCAATGCCTTGCCCCAATCCTCAACACAAGCCATGAAATGAGAAATGCGTTTTGTATTCATGTGCTGGATCAACAAGCACATCACGAGAGAGAACAACGGCGTCACTATGCCTGGTGTTAGTTCTGCATCTGGTTGAATGCATGGTAGTTAATACTAAATTGTAATTATTTTGCACTATGGCCTATTTATTGCCTTACCTCCATAACTTGCTACATTCGCACACACTGTATATACATCTTCTGTTGTATTTTTGACTGTACGTTTTGTTTTACCCCATATGTAACTCTGTGTTGTTGTTTTTAATCGCACTGCTTTGCTTTATCTTGGCCAGGTCGCAGTTGTAAATGAGAACTTGTTCTCAACTGGCTTACCTGGTTAAATAAAGGTGAAATAATTAAAATAAATAAAGGCCCATCCTTCTGTCAGTGGGCAAACCACTTTGTCAGTACACACGATGAACAAACACTCTGATTGGTGCTTATACTGTAACCTCTCCAGGTCTACCTTCTTGTGTTGTTCTGACAGACGTACCAACGGTGATCTCCTCGTTTGGATACATTCATGTGAAGACACTATACAGAACCTTCCCATCTTCCCTTGCTATATAAGAAACAGCTATTTAAAGGGGCAGACAAATAATACCTGAACTCAACGCACCGCGAACACAGGTCGTCACTCTGATCAACGGCAATGTAAGTTCTTGTTGGCACCATCAGGATCTCCATGTACAGTATGTCACCACCTGCTAATAAGTTTCTCATATCGTTAAAGTCAGTTGGCCAGTTGGCTCTCAACCTCTTGGGAAGTTAAAACCTTTTTTTTCTCATTAACTGAACAGAGATGCTGTGATTATTGTTAATTATTGTTTATTATTGTTCTTCTGTTTACCTATTAAAAAAAACATTTGCTCGCTCAAATGGAAAGCACCAGAAACCATAGCCCAAAACACATTTCTTCAAGTGGCTACGAAGGTGCATATTTGGTGTGCAATACTGTTTTTCCATACAACCTTGCAAAGATCTCACAGAACTGTTGTAAAAAGTAGCGATGAGCCTTTGCAACTCGCTCAATTTTGATACATCACGTACATAAGATGTTACAGGTTTTGACAAAATGGGTCCAGCAATCATAACGAGCATCTGAAGTATGAAGCCTTCTAGCACCTTCCTCCACAAGTCCCTTAAGAGGGACTAATAAAACGCATGTCCAGTTGTTACTAGTTGAAATTAGAAAACCCTGATGAGATTTTTAGCAGGTAGTTAATATTTCTTAGTGTTTCATCATCCAGCACACCAATGTTCTTCCACACCGTAAAAACTCATTTTTGTTGTCTTCAGTAAAAGATTAAGCACAGGGTCCACTTCAGCCATGTCTACGGACATGAAATATGGACATTTAAATAACTGATATTATCTGGCCCCAGTTTCCCCCTCTGCCTTTAGGGCGTAACGTTGCAAACGTTTATTCAAGGAAGAAAATGGAACAAAACAGGGAGGGACCTGTCAATCAATCAATCAATCACATTTATTTATAAAGCCCTTTTTACATCAGCAGTTGTCACAAAGTGCTATACAGAAACCCAGCCTAAAACCCCAAACAGCAAGCAATGGCAGATGTAGAAGCACGGTGGCTAGGAAAAACTCCCTAGAAAAGGCAGAAACCTAGAGAGGAACCAGGCTCTGAGGGTGGCCAGTCCCCTTCTGGCTGTGGCAGGTGGAGATTATAACAGTACATGGCCATTAAGGCCAGATTTTTCTCCAAGATGTTCAAATGTTCATAGATTACCAGCAGGGTCAAATAATAATTACAGTGGTTGTAGAGGTTGCAACAGGTCAGTACATCAGGAGTAAATGTCACTTGGCTTTTCATAGCCGGGCATTTAGAGGTTGAAATAGCAGGTGCGGTAGAGAGAGAGAGAGAGTTGAAAACAGGAGGTCTGGGACAAAGTAGCTACTGTCGGTCAGAGTCACACAGTGAATCAAAAACTTCGTAAAAAGTGGGATACATTTGTGAGAATTAGCAAATTCTCAACAAATTCTTGTAAATAAGAACAAATTCTTATTTACAATGACGACCTACTTATGGACGCTGTCCCTACCATTAACGTGGCTTCTAAAGCATCTCAAACAGCCAGCAGCACAAGCAGACACCGTGCAATATCACTGGCTTGGAAGTGAACCGGTTAAGTGAAAGAGATAGTTTGCTACGGCTATGCTAACGTTAGCTACCGCTATGCTAACATTAGCTAGCAATAGAGCTAGCACATTTGGCTCACGTCTTCCACCTAAATAAAACTGATTAACCAAATGTAAATATGTCTGCCAGCTGTTGGCAGCTAACTGCTTATGCTTTCATAGATAGTACAGGCCTATGGGATAATTGAGTTTTTAAGGTTGGAGCGCGGTGGTCGGGAGAGGTTGTGTTTTCTCTAGCAGGAGGTAAGCTTGGCTTCTTATCTGATGTTGAGTAAAGCTTAAACCATGTATTTAGATTGTAGGTAGGTATTGTAGGTAGGTATTGTAGTCAGGTATTATAGGTAGTGTTGGTGAAACCATACAGGAGAGGAAGTACAGAACCAACGACGCTAGACGGAGAGGAATATGTTTAAGCAAAAGGCAGTTTATTAAACAACAGAGATAGCTGGTACTGCTCAAGCAACATGCATGGACCCATTCAGTTGCCTCTTATCGAGACAGTTGAAAAGGGATCAAAAACAGAGTTTTCAGCATTACTTTATACAATGCAACACAAAGGAAGGGGTCCTTCTTCTAGTCCCTTGATTGGTTCCCGAAGCGTAGGAGGCGGGTCTGCTCTGTCCAGAGTAGAAGCCCCATTTTGTGCACGGCAGAGTCTTCTGCCCTAGGCACCGACCAGTAGAAAGATGTGCAGTTTGTGTGTGTGCGTAACTCGTGAGGCATGAGGATGAGTGTGCGTATGCATGGAGATGTGTGTGTGAATGTGTGTATGTTCTCAAAGGAAAGTCTCGTGGGGAGCAACCAGATTGTGGCCTGTGGCGTGGGTGTTGTCCTTGAGAAGATATTGGCTCTGTCCATTGTTCTTGCATAGGAACAGCATTGATTGAAAACAAGCTCCTAACATTAAAATGGGTCATGCACAAGATTTTAGTCAGACCAAGCTATAACATTTTAATATTTACTACGACAGTAGTTTACTTAGGTAGTTTTTCAAACAAAGTCAACACAGCAGCCATTGCTAGCTAGACAACACTACCAGCTGGCTGTACTGTGGTAGCTAAATACAATATCTTTGTGCTAGCTAGCCAACGTTTAATCATTGCTGCGTTATGAAAGAACTAGACACGGACACAAATTATCTGTTTAGTGTGTTAACACACTATTGGTAGATTGTTGTAACCAAGTATTGGTGCTAAACTGTGTGTTATTGGATGCTAGCATGCTAGTTAGCTATGGCGTCATAGTTAGCTAGCTGAATAAAGTAAGTTCAGTCTTTGAAACATTGAACCGCTGTAGTTTACAACAATTCTAATTTCTAAAGTGGAAGTTGGGAGAGTTTTATTCGGGTGGTTCAGTGAAACAATTATAGTTTCTGAGGTGGAAGTTGGGAGAGTTATATTTTTTTGGTGAGGGAGGCCTTGCTCTCTCCTTTCCCAGATGTTTAGTTCATTTCATTCCGATCTCCTCTGCATTATTGTAGCCATCTGCTACAGCCTGTCAACTATGCCTCTGCCTATCCCTGTTCTCTCCTCTCTGCACAGGCTACACAAACGCCTCACACCTGGCGTGGCTGCTGCTTCTCTAACCTGGTGGTCCCTGCACGCACCACACACCTGGAGTTCCAGGTCTCAGGCAGCCTCTGGAACTGCCGTTCTGCTGCCAACAAGGCTGACTTCATCCCAGCCTATGCTACCCTCCAGTCCCTCGACTTCCTGGCGCTGACGGAAACATGGATTACCACTGAAAACACTGCTACTCCTACTGCTCTCTCCTCGTCTGACCATGTGTTCTCGCATACCCGAGAGCATCTGGTCAGAGGGGTGGTGGCACAGGAATCCTCATCTCTCCCCAAGTGGTCATTCTCAATTTTTCCCCCTAACCCATCTGTCTATCTCCTCATTTGAATTCCACGCTGTCACAGTCACTAGCCCATTTAAGCTTAATATCCTTGTCATCTATCGCCCTCCAGGTTCCCTTGGAGAGTTCATCAATGAGCTTGAGCCTTGATAAGTTCCTTTCCTGAGGATGGCTCACCCTTCACAGTTTTGGGGGATTTCAACCTCCCTACGTCTACATTTGACTAATTTCTCTCTGCCTCCTTCTTTCCACTCCTCTCCTCTTTTGACCTCACCCTCTCACCGTCCCCCTACTCACAAGGCAGGCAATACGCTTGACTTCATCTTTACTAGATGTTGCTCTTCTACTAATCTCACTGCAACTCCCCTCCATGTCTCCGACCACTACTTTGTATCCTTTTCTCTCTCGCTCTCCTCCAACACTACTCACTCTGCCCCTACACAGATGGTAACAGCGCCGCCGCAACCTTCGCTCTCTCTCTCCCACTACTCTCTCCTCTTCCATCCTATCATCTCTTCCCTCTGCTCAATCCTTCTCCTCCAATCTCCTGATTCTGCCTCCTCAACCCTCCTCTCCTCCCTTTCTGCATCCTTTGACTCTGTGTCCCCTATCCTCCCGGCCGGCTCGGTCCTCCCCTCCAGCTCCGTGGCTTGACGACTCATTGCGAGCTCACAGAACAGAGCTCCGGGCAGCTGAGCGGAAATGGAAGAAAACTAAACTCCCTGCCGACCTGGCATCTTTTCACTCCCTCCTCTCTACATTTTCTTCATCTGTTTCTGCTGCTAAGGCCACTTTCTACCACTCTAAATTCCAAGCATCTGCCTCTAACCCTAGGGAAGCTCTTTGCCACATTCTCTCACTGCTGAATCCCCCCCCCCTCCCTCTCTGTGGATGACTTCATCAACCACTTTGAAAAGAAGGTTGACGACATCCGATCCTCGTTTGTTAAGTCTAATGACACTGCTGGTTCTGCTCACACTGCCCCTACCCTATGCTTTGACTTCTTTCTCCCCTCTCTCTCCAGATAAAATCTTGCGACTAGTGACTGCAGGCCGCCCAACAACCTGCCCGCTTGACCCCATCCCCTCCTCTCTTCTCCAGACCATCTCCGGTGACCTTCTCCCCTACCTCACCTCGCTGATCAACTCATCCTTGACCGCTGGCTATGTCCCTTCCGTCTTCAAGAGAGCGAGAGTTGCACCCCCTTCTCAAAAAACCAACACTCGATCCCACTGATGTCAACAACTACAGACCAGTATCCCTTCTTTCTTTTCTTTCCAAAACTATTGAGCGTGCCGTCTTTAGCCAACTCTCTTGCTATCTCTCTCAGAATGACCTTCTTGATCCAAACCAGTCAGGTTTCAGGACTGGTCATTCAACTGAGACTGCTCTTCTCTGTGTCACGGAGGCTCTCCGCACTGCTAAAGCTAACTCTCTCTCCTCTGCTCTTGTCCTTCTAGACCTGTCTGCTGCCTTTGATACTGTGAACTATCAGATCCTCCTCTCCACCCTCTCCGAGCTGGGCATCTCCGCGCGGCTCACTCCTGGATTTGCGTCCTACCTGACCGGTCGCTCCTACCAAGTGGCGTGGCAGAAGCTGTCTCCGCACCACGTGCTCTCACCACTGGTGTCCCCCAGGGCTCAGTTCTAGGCCCTCTCCTATTCTCCCTATATACCAAGTCACTTGGCTCTGTCATATCCTCACATGGCCTCTCCTATCATTGCTACGCTGACGATACACAACTAATCTTCTCCTTTCCCCCTTCTGATAACCAGGTGGCGAATCGCATCTCTGCATGTCTGCAGACATATCAGTATGGATGTCGGATCACCACCTCAAGCTGAACCCTGGCAAGACGGAGCTGCTCTTCTTCCCGGGGAAGGGACTGCCCGTTCCATGATCTCGCCATCACGGTTGACAACTCCGTTGTGTCCTCCTCCCAGAGTGCGAAGAGCCTTGGCGTGACCCTGGACAACACCCTGTCGTTCTCCGCTAACATCAAGGCGGTGACCCGATCCTGCAGGTTCATGCTCTACAACATTCGGAGAGTACGACCCTGCCTTACACAGGAAGCGGCACAGGTCCTAATCCAGGCACTTGTCATCTCCCGTCTGGATTACTGCAACTCGCTGTTGGCTTGGCTCCCTGCCTGTGCCAATAAACCCCTACAACTCATCCAGAATGCCGCAGCCCGTCTGGTGTTCAACCTTCCCAAGTTCTCTCATGTCACCCCCCTCCTCCGCACACTCCACTGGCTTCCAGTTGAAGCTCGCATCCGTTACAAGACCATGGTGCTTGCCTATGGAGCAGTGAGGAGCGGCACCTCCGTACCTTCAGGCTCTGATCAGTCCCTTACACCCAAAACGAGGGCATTGCGTTCATCCACCTCTGGCCTGCTGGCTCCCTTCCTCTGCGGAAGCATTGTTCCCGCTCAGCCCAGTCAAAACTGTTCGCTGCTCTGGCACCCCAATGGTGGAACAAGCTCCCTCACGACGCCAGGACAGCGGAGTCACTCACCACCTTCCGGAGACATTTTGAAACCCCACCTCTTTAAGGAATACCTGGGATAGGATAAAGTAATCCTTCTACCCCCCCCCAAAAAAAATAAAAAATAAAAAAAATTGGAAAGTGGTTATCCCACTGGCTATAGGGTGAATGCACCAATTTGTAAGTCGCTCTGGATAAGAGCGTCTGCTAAATGACGTAAATGTGCCCTTGAGCAAGGCACTTAACCCTAATTGCTCCTGTAAGTCGCTCTGGATAAGAGCGTCTGCTAAATGACTAAAATGTAAAAAATGTAAGGTGTTTGTGGTGGCTGCGCATTGCGGCAATTCGGTCGTTCTGTGGCTCAGCTGGAGTTTCCTGTAACGCCTCCTGAGTGCGGGCTAAACTGAAACGCGACGCTTCAGCCATGCATCCGATTGCAGATGAAGAGGCATCAGATAGCATTAGCTTGCTAATTAATTTGTGGCTATTTCTTTCTAGCTGGCAAAATAAGTGAGCTACAGTCTGTTTGTGTACTGTCATTTGTTGATAACATAGCTAAGTTTGTCACTGGTACGGGCTAGTAAATATCCTAAGCCAGTTAGACGGTGATAGCCGCTAGAATTCACTTTCTGCGTTCAATTTTATCTGCTGCTGGCTTGCTAATGTTCACTCAAATACATTTTTTTCCACATGTAATTGATGAAATTAGATTTTATTCTATAAAGATTGTAATTGTGTCAATATGTTGTGAATATTGTAGAAAAATCCTCACAGTCGTTTTCCATACTAAAAAAGTGAAGTGCCACTCTGTGCGCATCAGCTTCCCATGTACGGTAGCCTACAGGCAATATGTTCCGCCACCTTACCATGTACGGTAGCCTACAGGCAATATGTTCCGCCACCTTCCCATGTACGGTAGCCTACAGGCAATATGTTCCGCCACCTTACCATGTACGGTAGCCTACAGGCAATATGTTCCGCCACCTTACCATGTACGGTAGCCTACAGGCAATATGTTCCGCCACCTTACCATGTACGGTAGCCTACAGGCAATATGTTCCGCCACCTTACCATGTACGGTAGCCTACAGGCAATATGTTCCGCCACCTTACCATGTACGGTAGCCTACAGGCAATATGTTCCGCCACCTTCCCATGTACGGTAGCCTACAGGCAATATGTTCCGCCACCTTACCATGTACGGTAGCCTACAGGCAATATGTTCCGCCACCTTACCATGTACGGTAGCCTACAGGCAATATGTTCCGCCACCTTACCATGTACGGTAGCCTACAGGCAATATGTTCCGCCACCTTCCCATGTACGGTAGCCTACAGGCAATATGTTCCGCCACCTTCCCATGTACGGTAGCCTACAGGCAATATGTTCCGCCACCTTCCCATGTACGGTAGCCTACAGGCAATATGTTCCGCCACCTTCCCATGTACGGTAGCCTACAGGCAATATGTTCCGCCACCATGTACGGTAGCCTACAGGCAATATGTTCCGCCACCTTACCATGTACGGTAGCCTACAGGCAATATGTTCCTCCACCTTACCATGTACGGTAGCCTACAGGCAATATGTTCCGCCACCTTACCATGTACGGTAGCCTACAGGCAATATGTTCCGCCACCTTACCATGTACGGTAGCCTACAGGCAATATGTTCCGCCACCTTACCATGTACGGTAGCCTACAGGCAATATGTTCCGCCACCTTACCATGTATCGGTAGCCTACAGGCAATATGTTCCGCCACCTTCCCATGTACGGTAGCCTACAGGCAATATGTTCCGCCACCTTCCCATGTACGGTAGCCTACAGGCAATATGTTCCGCCACCTTCCCATGTACGGTAGCCTACAGGCAATATGTTCCGCCACCTTACCATGTACGGTAGCCTACAGGCAATATGTTCCGCCACCTTACCATGTACGGTAGCCTACAGGCAATATGTTCCGCCACCTTACCATGTACGGTAGCCTACAGGCAATATGTTCCGCCACCTTACCATGTACGGTAGCCTACAGGCAATATGTTCCGCCACCTTACCATGTACGGTAGCCTACAGGCAATATGTTCCGCCACCATGTACGGTAGCCTACAGGCAATATGTTCCGCCACCATGTACGGTAGCCTACAGGCAATATGTTCCGCCACCATGTACGGTAGCCTACAGGCAATATGTTCCGCCACCATGTACGGTAGCCTACAGGCAATATGTTCCTCCACCTTACCATGTACGGTAGCCTACAGGCAATATGTTCCGCCACCTTACCATGTACGGTAGCCTACAGGCAATATGTTCCGCCACCTTACCATGTACGGTAGCCTACAGGCAATATGTTCCGCCACCTTACCATGTACGGTAGCCTACAGGCAATATGTTCCGCCACCTTACCATGTACGGTAGCCTACAGGCAATATGTTCCGCCACCTTACCATGTACGGTAGCCTACAGGCAATATGTTCCGCCACCTTACCATGTACGGTAGCCTACAGGCAATATGTTCCGCCACCTTCCCATGTACGGTAGCCTACAGGCAATATGTTCCGCCACCTTACCATGTACGGTAGCCTACAGGCAATATGTTCCGCCACCTTACCATGTACGGTAGCCTACAGGCAATATGTTCCGCCACCTTACCATGTACGGTAGCCTACAGGCAATATGTTCCGCCACCTTACCATGTACGGTAGCCTACAGGCCATATGTTCCGCCACCTTCCCATGTACGGTAGCCTACAGGCAATATGTTCCGCCACCTTACCATGTAAGGTAGCCTACAGGCAATATGTTCCGCCACCTTCCCATGTACGGTAGCCTACAGGCAATATGTTCCGCCACCTTACCATGTACGGTAGCCTACAGGCAATATGTTCCGCCACCTTACCATGTACGGTAGCCTACAGGCAATATGTTCCGCCACCTTACCATGTACGGTAGCCTACAGGCAATATGTTCCGCCACCTTCCCATGTACGGTAGCCTACAGGCAATATGTTCCGCCACCTTCCCATGTACGGTAGCCTACAGGCAATATGTTCCGCCACCTTCCCATGTACGGTAGCCTACAGGCAATATGTTCCGCCACCTTCCCATGTACGGTAGCCTACAGGCAATATGTTCCGCCACCATGTACGGTAGCCTACAGGCAATATGTTCCGCCACCTTACCATGTACGGTAGCCTACAGGCAATATGTTCCTCCACCTTACCATGTACGGTAGCCTACAGGCAATATGTTCCGCCACCTTACCATGTACGGTAGCCTACAGGCAATATGTTCCGCCACCTTACCATGTACGGTAGCCTACAGGCAATATGTTCCGCCACCTTACCATGTACGGTAGCCTACAGGCAATATGTTCCGCCACCTTACCATGTACGGTAGCCTACAGGCAATATGTTCCGCCACCTTCCCATGTACGGTAGCCTACAGGCAATATGTTCCGCCACCTTCCCATGTACGGTAGCCTACAGGCAATATGTTCCGCCACCTTCCCATGTACGGTAGCCTACAGGCAATATGTTCCGCCACCTTACCATGTACGGTAGCCTACAGGCAATATGTTCCGCCACCTTACCATGTACGGTAGCCTACAGGCAACATGTTCCGCCACCTTACACCATGTACGGTAGCCTACAGGCAATATGTTCCGCCACCTTACCATGTACTGTAGCCTACAGGCAATATGTTCCGCCACCTTACCATGTACGGTAGCCTACAGGCAATATGTTCCGCCACTTACCATGTACGGTAGCCTACAGGCAATATGTTCCGCCACCATGTACGGTAGCCTACAGGCAATATGTTCCGCCACCATGTACGGTAGCCTACAGGCAATATGTTCCGCCACCATGTACGGTAGCCTACAGGCAATATGTTCCGCCACCATGTACGGTAGCCTACAGGCAATATGTTCCGCCACCTTACCATGTACGGTAGCCTACAGGCAATATGTTCCGCCACCTTACCATGTACGGTAGCCTACAGGCAATATGTTCGGCCACCTTACCATGTACGGTAGCCTACAGGCAATATGTTCCTCCACCTTACCATGTACGGTAGCCTACAGGCAATATGTTCCGCCACCTTACCATGTACGGTAGCCTACAGGCAATATGTTCCGCCACCTTACCATGTACGGTAGCCTACAGGCAATATGTTCCGCCACCTTACCATGTACGGTAGCCTACAGGCAATATGTTCCGCCACCTTACCATGTACGGTAGCCTACAGGCAATATGTTCCGCCACCTTACCATGTACGGTAGCCTACAGGCAATATGTTCCGCCACCTTACCATGTACGGTAGCCTACAGGCAATATGTTCCGCCACCTTACCATGTACGGTAGCCTACAGGCAATATGTTCCGCCACCTTACCATGTACGGTAGCCTACAGGCAATATGTTCCGCCACCTTACCATGTACGGTAGCCTACAGGCAATATGTTCCGCCACCTTACCATGTACGGTAGCCTACAGGCAATATGTTCCGCCACCTTACCATGTACGGTAGCCTACAGGCAATATGTTCCGCCACCTTACCATGTACGGTAGCCTACAGGCAATATGTTCCGCCACCTTACCATGTACGGTAGCCTACAGGCAATATGTTCCGCCACCTTACCATGTACGGTAGCCTACAGGCAATATGTTCCGCCACCTTACCATGTACGGTAGCCTACAGGCAATATGTTCCGCCACCTTCCCATGTACGGTAGCCTACAGGCAATATGTTCCGCCACCTTACCATGTACGGTAGCCTACAGGCAATATGTTCCTCCACCTTACCATGTACGGTAGCCTACAGGCAATATGTTCCGCCACCATGTACGGTAGCCTACAGGCAATATGTTCCGCCACCTTACCATGTACGGTAGCCTACAGGCAATATGTTCCGCCACCTTCCATGTACGGTAGCCTACAGGCAATATGTTCCGCCACCTTACCATGTACGGTAGCCTACAGGCAATATGTTCCGCCACCTTACCATGTACGGTAGCCTACAGGCAATATGTTCCGCCACCTTACCATGTACGTGTAGCCTACAGGCAATATGTTCCGCCACCTTACCATGTACGGTAGCCTACAGGCAATATGTTCCGCCACCTTACCATGTACGGTAGCCTACAGGCAATATGTTCCGCCACCTTACCATGTACGGTAGCCTACAGGCAATATGTTCCGCCACCTTACCATGTACGGTAGCCTACAGGCAATATGTTCCGCCACCTTACCATGTACGGTAGCCTACAGGCAATATGTTCCGCCACCTTACCATGTACGGTAGCCTACAGGCAATATGTTCCGCCACCTTCCCATGTACGGTAGCCTACAGGCAATATGTTCCAGCCACCTTCCATGTACGGTAGCCTACAGGCAATATGTTCCGCCACCTTCCCATGTACGGTAGCCTACAGGCAATATGTTCCGCCACCTTCCCATGTACGGTAGCCTACAGGCAATATGTTCCGCCACCTTCCCATGTACGGTAGCCTACAGGCAATATGTTCCGCCACCTTCCCATGTACGGTAGCCTACAGGCAATATGTTCCGCCACCTTCCCATGTACGGTAGCCTACAGGCAATATGTTCCGCCACCTTCCCATGTACGGTAGCCTACAGGCAAGATGTTCCGCCACCTTCCCATGTACGGTAGCCTACAGGCAATATGTTCCGCCACCTTCCCATGTACGGTAGCCTACAGGCAATATGTTCCGCCACCATGTACGGTAGCCTACAGGCAATATGTTCCGCCACCTTACCATGTACGGTAGCCTACAGGCAATATGTTCCTCCACCTTACCATGTACGGTAGCCTACAGGCAATATGTTCCGCCACCTTACCATGTACGGTAGCCTACAGGCAATATGTTCCGCCACCTTACCATGTACGGTAGCCTACAGGCAATATGTTCCGCCACCTTACCATGTACGGTAGCCTACAGGCAATATGTTCCGCCACCTTACCATGTACGGTAGCCTACAGGCAATATGTTCCGCCACCTTCCCATGTACGGTAGCCTACAGGCAATATGTTCCGCCACCTTCCCATGTCACGGT
Organism: Coregonus clupeaformis; assembly: GCF_020615455.1. Classification (NCBI taxonomy): domain Eukaryota; kingdom Metazoa; phylum Chordata; class Actinopteri; order Salmoniformes; family Salmonidae; genus Coregonus; species Coregonus clupeaformis. The sequence continues at coordinate 38,351 of NW_025536873.1, forward strand.
AGCCTACAGGCAATATGTTCCGCCACCTTCCCATGTACGGTAGCCTACAGGCAATATGTTCCGCCACCTTACCATGTACGGTAGCCTACAGGCAATATGTTCCGCCACCTTACCATGTACGGTAGCCTACAGGCAATATGTTCCGCCACCTTACCATGTACGGTAGCCTACAGGCAATATGTTCCGCCACCTTACCATGTACGGTAGCCTACAGGCAATATGTTCCGCCACCTTACCATGTACGGTAGCCTACAGGCAATATGTTCCGCCACCATGTACGGTAGCCTACAGGCAACCATGTCGGTAGCCTCCGCTCACCTTACCATGTACGGTAGCCTACAGGCAATATGTTCCGCCACCCCCATGTACGGTAGCCTACAGGCAATATGTTCCGCCACTTCCATGTACGGTAGCCTACAGGCAATATGTTCCGCCACCTTACCATGTACGGTAGCCTACAGGCAATATGTTCCGCCACCTTACCATGTACGGTAGCCTACAGGCAATATGTTCCGCCACCTTACCATGTACGGTAGCCTACAGGCAATATGTTCCGCCACCTTACCATGTACGGTAGCCTACAGGCAATATGTTCCGCCACCTTACCATGTACGGTAGCCTACAGGCAATATGTTCCGCCACCTTACCATGTACGGTAGCCTACAGGCAATATGTTCCGCCTTACCATGTACGGTAGCCTACAGGCAATATGTTCCGCCACCTTACCATGTACGGTAGCCTACAGGCAATATGTTCCGCCACCTTACCATGTACGGTAGCCTACAGGCAATATGTTCCGCCACCTTACCATGTACGGTAGCCTACAGGCAATATGTTCCGCCACCTTACCATGTACGGTAGCCTACAGGCAATATGTTCCGCCAACCTTACCATGTACGGTAGCCTACAGGCAATATGTTCCGCCACCTTACCATGTACGGTAGCCTACAGGCAATATGTTCCGCCACCTTACCATGTACGGTAGCCTACAGGCAAATATGTTCCGCCACCTTACCATGTACGGTAGCCTACAGGCAATATGTTCCAACCACCTTACCATGTACGGTAGCCTACAGGCAGGATATGTTCCGCCACCTTACCATGTACGGTAGCCTACAGGCAATATGTTCCGCCACCTTACCATGCACGGTAGCCTACAGGCAATATGTTCCGCCACCTTCCCATGTACGGTAGCCTACAGGCAATATGTTCCCTGCACCTTACCCATGTACGGTAGCCTACAGGCAATATGTTCCGCCACCTTACCATGTACGGTAGCCTACAGGCAATATGTTCCGCCACCTTCCCATGTACGGTAGCCTACAGGCAATATGTTCCGCCACCTTCCCATGTACGGTAGCCTACAGGCAATATGTTCCGCCACCTTACCATGTACGGTAGCCTACAGGCAATATGTTCCGCCACCTTACCATGTACGGTAGCCTACAGGCAATATGTTCCGCCACCTTACCATGTACGGTAGCCTACAGGCAATATGTTCCGCCACCTTACCTATGACGGTAGCCTACAGGAATGTCCGCCACATATGTGGTAGCCTACAGGTGTTCCGCCACCTTACCATGTACGGTAGCCTACAGGCAATATGTTCCGCCTTACCATGTACGGTAGCCTACAGGCAATATGTTCCGCCACCTTACCATGTCACGTGTAGCCTACAGGCAATATGTTCCGCCACCTTACCATGTACGGTAGCCTACAGGCAATATGTTCCGCCACCTTACCATGTACGGTAGCCTACAGGCAATATGTTCCGCCACCTTCCCATGTACGGTAGCCTACAGGCAATATGTTCGCCACCTTCCCATGTACGGTAGCCTACAGGCAATATGTTCCGCCACCTTACCATGTACGGTAGCCTACAGGCAATATGTTCCGCCACCTTACCATGTACGGTAGCCTACAGGCAATATGTTCCGCCACCTACCATGTACGGTAGCCTACAGGCAATATGTTCCGCTCACCTTACCATGTACGGTAGCCTACAGGCAATATGTTCCTCCACCTTACCATGTACGGTAGCCTACAGGCAATATGTTCCGCCACCTTACCATGTACGGTAGCCTACAGGCAATATGTTCCGCCACCTTACCATGTACGGTAGCCTACAGGCAATATGTTCCGCCACCTTACCATGTACGGTAGCCTACAGGCAATATGTTCCGCCACCTTACCCAGGTAATCGGTAGCCTACAGGCAATATGTTCCGTTCACCTTACCATGTACGGTAGCCTACAGGCAATATGTTCCGCCACCTTCCCATGTACGGTAGCCTACAGGCAATATGTTCCGCCACCTTACCATGTACGGTAGCCTACAGGCAATATGTTCCGCCACCTTACCATGTACGGTAGCCTACAGGCAATATGTTCCGCCACCTTACCATGTACGGTAGCCTACAGGCAATATGTTCCGCCACCTTACACCATGTACGGTAGCCTACAGGCAATATGTTCGCCACCTTACCATGTACGGTAGCCTACAGGCAATATGTTCCCCACACCATGTACGGTAGCCTACAGGCAATATGTTCCGCCACCTTCCCATGTACGGTAGCCTACAGGCAATATGTTCCGCCACCTTACCATGTACGGTAGCCTACAGGCAATATGTTCCGCCACCTTACCATGTACGGTAGCCTACAGGCAATATGTTCCGCCACCTTACCATGTACGGTAGCCTACAGGCAATATGTTCCGCCACCTTACCATGTACGGTAGCCTACAGGCAATATGTTCCGACACCTTACCATGTACGGTAGCCTACAGGCAATATGTTCCGCCACCTTACCATGTACGGTAGCCTACAGGCAATATGTTCCGCCACCTTACCATGTACGGTAGCCTACAGGCAATATGTTCCGCCACCTACCATGTACGGTAGCCTACAGGCAATATGTTCCGCCACCTTACCATGTACGGTAGCCTACAGGCAATATGTTCCGCCACCTTACCATGTACGGTAGCCTACAGGCAATATGTTCGCCACCTTACCATGTACGGTAGCCTACAGGCAATATGTTCCGCCACCTTACCATGTCACGGTAGCCTACAGGCAATATGTTCCGCCACCTTACCACTGTACGGTAGCCTACAGGCAATATGTTCCGCCACCTTACCATGTACGGTAGCCCCACAGGCAATATGTTCCGCCACCTTACCATGTACGGTAGCCTACAGGCAATATGTTCCGCCACCTTACCATGTGTACGGTAGCCTACAGGCAATATGTTCCGCCACCTTACCATGTACGGTAGCCTACAGGCAATATGTTCCGGCCACCTTACTGTACGGTAGCCTACAGGCAATATGTTCCGCCACCTTACCATGTACGGTAGCCTACAGGCAAATATGTTCCACCCTACCATGTACGGTAGCCTACAGGCAATATGTTCGCCAACTTACCATGTACGGTAGCCTACAGGCAATATGTTCCGCCACCTTACCATGTACGGTAGCCTACAGGCAATATGTTCCGCACCTTCCATGTACGGTAGCCTACAGGCAATATGTTCCGCCACCTTCCCATGTACGGTAGCCTACAGGCAATATGTTCCGCCACCTACCATGTACGGTAGCCTACAGGCAATATGTTCCGCCCACCTTACCATGTACGGTAGCCCTACAGGCAATATGTTCCGCCACCTTACCATGTACGGTAGCCTACAGGCAATATGTTCCGCCACCTTACCATGTACGGTAGCCTACAGGCAATATGTTCCGCCACCTTACCATGTACGGTAGCCTACAGGCAATATGTTCCGCCACCTTACCATGTACGGTAGCCTACAGGCAATATGTTCCGCCACCTTACCATGTACGGTAGCCTACAGGCAATATGTTCCGCCACCTTCCCATGTACGGTAGCCTACAGGCAATATGTTCCGCCACCATGTAAGGTAGCCTACAGGCAATATGTTCCGCCACCTTCCATGCACGGTAGCCTACAGGCATATGTTCCGCTACCTTACCATGTACGGTAGCCTACAGGCAATATGTTCCGCCACCTTACCATGTACGGTAGCCTACAGGCAATATGTTCCGCCACCTTACCATGTACGGTAGCCTACAGGCAATATGTTCCTACCTTACCATGTACGGTAGCCTACAGGCAATATGTTCCGCTCACCTTACCATGTACGGTAGCCTACAGGCAATATGTTCCGCCACCTTACCATGTACGGTAGCCTACAGGCAATATGTTCCGCCACCTACCATGTACGGTAGCCTACAGGCAATATGTTCCGCCACACCATGTACGGTAGCCTACAGGCAATATGTTCCGCCACCTTACCATAGTACGGTAGCCTACAGGCAATATGTTCCGCCACCTTACCATGTACGGTAGCCTACAGGCAATATGTTCCGCCACCTTACCATGTACGGTAGCCTACAGGCACATATGTTCCGCCACCTTACCATGTACGGTAGCCTACAGGCAATATGTTCCGCCAACCTTACCATGTACGGTAGCCTACAGGCAATATGTTCCGCCACCTTACCATGTACGGTAGCCTACAGGCAATATGTTCCCGCCACCTTACCATGTACGGTAGCCTACAGGCAATATGTTCCGCCACCTTACCATGTCACGGTAGCCTACAGGCAATATGTTCCGCCACCTTACCATGTACGGTAGCCTACAGGCAATATGTTCCACACCTTACCATCGGTAGCCTACAGGCAATATGTTCCGCCACCTTACCATGTACGGTAGCTACAGGCAATATGTCCGCCACCTTACCATGTACGGTAGCCTACAGGCAATATGTTCCGCACCCCATGTACGGTAGTCTACAGGAATATGTTCCGCCACCTTACCCATACGGTAGCCTACAGGCAATATGTTCCTCCACCTTACCATGTACGGTAGCCCACAGGCATATGTTCCGCCACCTTACCATGTACGTAGCCACAGGCAATAGTTCGCCCACCTTACCATGTACGGTAGCCTACAGGCAATATGTTCCGCCACCTTACCATGTACGGTAGCCTACAGGCAATATGTTCCGTCACCTTACCATGTACGGTAGCCTACAGGCAATATGTTCCGCCACCTTACCATGTACGGTAGCCTACAGGCAATATGTTCCGCCACCTTACCATGTACGGTAGCCCACAGGCAATATGTTCCGCCACCTTACCATGTACGGTAGCCTACAGGCAATATGTTCCGCCACCTTACCATGTACGGTAGCCTACAGGCAATATGTTCCGCCACCTTACCATGTAACGGTAGCCTACAGGCAATATGTTCCGCCACCTTACCATGTGTACGGTAGCCTACAGGCAATATGTTCCGCCACCTTACCATGTACGGTAGCCTACAGGCAATATGTTCCGCCACCTACCATGTACGGTAGCCTACAGGCAATATGTTCCGCCACCTTACCATGTACGGTAGCCTACAGGCAATATGTTCCGCCACCTTACCAGTACGGTAGCCTACAGGCAATATGTTCCGAAACCTCACCTTACCATGTACGGTAGCCTACAGGCAATATGTTCCGCCACCTTACCATGCACGGTAGCCCACAGGCAATATGTTCCCACCTTACCATGTACGGTAGCCTACAGGCAATATGTTCCGCTACCTTACATTACGGTAGCCTAAGGCAATATGTTCCGCCACCTTCCATGTACGGTAGCCTACAGGCAATATGTTCCGCCACCCCCATGTACGGTAGCCTACAGGCAATATGTTCCGTCACCTTACCATGTACGGTAGCCTACAGGCAATATGTTCCGCCACCTTACCATGTACTAGCCTACAGGCAATATGTTCCGCCACCTTCCATGCGTAGCCTACAGGCAATATGTTCCGCCACCAATGTACGGTAGCCTACAGGCAATATGTTCCGCCACCTTACAATGTACGGTAGCCTACAGGCAATATGTTCCGCCACCTTACCATGTACGGTAGCCTACAGGCAATATGTTCCCCACCTTACCATGTACGGTAGCCTACAGGCAATATGTTCCGCCACCTTACCATGTACGGTAGCCTACAGGCAATATGTTCCGCCACCTTACCATGTACGGTAGCCTACAGGCAATATGTTCCGCCACCTTACCATAATACGGTAGCCTACAGGTAATATGTTCCGCCACCTTACCATGTACGGTAGCCTACAGGCAATATGTTCCGCCACCTTACCATGTACGGTAGCCTACAGGCAATATGTTCCGACACCTTACCATGTACGGTAGCCTACAGGCAATATGTTCCGCCACCTTACCATGTACGTGGTAGCCTACAGGCAATATGTTCCGCGCACCTTACCATGTACGGTAGCCTACAGGCAATATGTTCCGCCACCTTACCATGTACGGTAGCCTACAGGCAATATGTTCCCACTGCCTTACCATGTACGGTAGCCTACAGGCAATATGTTCCGCCACCTTACCATGTACGGTAGCCTACAGGCAATATGTTCCGCCACCATGTAGGCGTAGCCTACAGGCAATATGTTCCAACCACCTACCATGTAAGGTAGCCTACAGGCAATATGTTCCGCCACCTTACCATGTACGGTAGCCTACAGGCAATATGTTCTGCCACCCCATGTACGGTAGCCTACAGGCATATGTTCCGACCACCTTACCATGTACGGTAGCCTACAGGCAATATGTTCCGCACCTTACCCATGTACGGTAGCCTACAGGCAATATGTTCCCACCTTACCATGTACGGTAGCCTACAGGCAATATGTTCCGCCACCTTACCATGTACGGTAGCCTACAGGCAACATGTTCCGCCACCTTACCATGTACGGAGCCTACAGGCAATATGTTCCGCCACCTTACCATGTACGGTAGCCTACAGGCAATATGTTCCGCCACCTTACCATGTAAGGTAGCCTACAGGCAATATGTTCCGCCACCTTACCCATGACGGTAGCCTACAGGCAATATGTTCCGCCACCACCATGTACGGTAGCCTACAGGCAATATGTTCCGCCTCACCCTTACCATGTACGGTAGCCTACAGGCAATATGTTCCGCACCTTACCATGTACGGTAGCCTACAGGCAATATGTTCCGCCACCTTACCATGTACGGTAGCCTACAGGCAATATGTTCCGCCACCTTACCGTGTACGGTAGCCTACAGGCAATATGTTCCGCCACCTTACCAGACGGTAGCCTACAGGCAATATGTTCCGCCACCTTACCATGTACGGTAGCCTACAGGCAATATGTTCCGCCACCTTACCATGTAGGTAGCCTACAGGCAATATGTTCCGCCACCTTATCCATGTACGAGTAGCCTACAGGCAACATGTTCGCCACCTTACCACGTACGGTAGCCTACAGGCACATATGTTCCGCCACCTTACCATGTACGGTAGCCTATAGGCAATAGGTTCGCCTACCCCACCACGTACAGTAGCCTACAGGCAATATGTTCCGCCACCTTAATGACGGTAGCCCACAGGCACATGTTCCGCCACCTTTACCATGTACGGTAGCCTACAGGCAATATGTCCCACTTATATGTACGGTAGTACAGGCAATGTTCCGCCACCTTACCATGTACGGTAGCCTCACAGGCAATATGTTCCGCCACCTTACCATGTACGGTAGCCTACAGGCAATATGTTCCGCCACCTTACCATGTACGGTAGCCTACAGGCAATATGTTCCGCCACCTTACCATGTACGGTAGCCTACAGGCATATGTTCCACACCTTCCCATGTAGGTAGCCTACAGGCAATATGTTCCACACCTTACCCATGTAAGGTAGCCTACAGGCAATATGTTCGCCACCTTACCATGTACTGGTAGCCTACAGGCAATATGTTCCGCCACCTTACCATGTACGGTAGCCTACAGGCAATATGTTCCGCCACCTTACCATGTACGGTAGCCTACAGGCAATGTTCCGCCACCTTACCATGTACGGTAGCCTACAGGCAATATGTTCCGCCACCTTACCATGTACGGTAGCCTACAGGCAATATGTTCCGCCACCTTACCATGTACGGTAGCCTACAGGCAATATGTTCCGCCACCTTACCATGTACGGTAGCCTACAGGCATATGTTCGACCTCCATGTACGGTAGCCTACAGGCAATATGTTCTGCCACCTTACCATGTGACGGTAGCTAAGGAATAGTGCCACCTACATGTAGGTAGCACAGGCACATATGTTCCCAGCTTCATGACGGTAGCTACAGCAATATGTTGCCACCTTACATGTACGGTAGCTAAGAATATGTGCCACCTACATGCACGGAGCTACAGGCAATATGTTCGCCACTAACAGCTACAGGTAATATGTCGCCACCTTACATGTAAGAGCTACAGATATGATCGCCACCCCTAATGCACGGTAGCCTACAGGACATGTTCGCCACCTTACCATGTACGGTAAGCCTACAGGCACAGAGGTTCGCCACCACATGTAGGTAAGCCTATAGAATATGTTCGACACACCTTACCATGTAAGTAGCCTACAGGCAATATGTTGACACCTTAAACATGTAGGTAGCTAAGGCAATATGTCCGACACCTTATATGTAGCTACAGGATATGTTCCGCTCACCTACATGTGAGGGAGACTACAGACTACAAGTAAAAAATGAGCACAAATAGTGCCACCTTACCAGTAGGTAGCTACAGGAAAGCCACTCTATGTACGGTAGCCTACAGGAAATGATCCGCCACCTTACCATGTACGCAGCCTAAGGAATAGTGCACCTTACCATGTACTGTAGTCAGGCAATATGCAATACAGTAGGTAAAACATACGCTACCTTACAGTGTAAGTGTAGCTATAGGCAAATGTTTGCACACATGGGCGAAGGCCTAAGGAAAATAACCACATGTACGGTAGCCTACAGGATAGTGCCACCTTACCATGTAGGAGCCTACAGTAATATGTTCGCCACACTCTAATGAAGTAGCCTATAGCAAATGTTCCGCCACCTTCATGTAGGTACAGGCAAGATGTTCCACCACCTTTCTCATGTAAGGTAGCCTACAGGCAATATGTTTCGCCACCTGACATGCTGCACGGCGAGCCCTACAGGCAATATGTTCACCACCTTACAAAGGTAGGCCTACAGGCAATATGTTCCGCCA
>NW_025536874.1:0-47666 GCF_020615455.1 Coregonus clupeaformis
GAAACAAACAAAGCACTTATATAAAAGATTTAAAATTTTAAAACTTGAGTTTTTTTGTAGATTCAATACTAACGCTTAAGTCATAGATGATGACTGACTGTCAAACACTAACGATAAATATTTCACAGGGTTTAACTTACCTCATAGCACAGGAAAGCTTTTGAATGTTTTCGTATTTTCTGAGTTCAGCTTTACACAGTTTCAGCCCCATGGAATTGTTCACTCTGAAATGGTTCACCACTGGACAATTCCATATGTTTGTTCTCATTCTCTTAGTCCAATCCAGATTTGTTCCAAGCATAGCACCTCATCAAAGGCCTCCTGTTCGTTCTGGGTTACAGATACTCCAGTTCTCTGCTCATGTCCTGCAGTCTGTAACAGTTCTGGTCCTTGGGCCCAGTCATCAGCTCACAGACCTCTCTGTTGTTCCAATACCATGATGAACTTATAGGAGGGAAGAAGATGAAACTGACACATCAGATTTCATGAGACAGTTAATGACTTCGCACAATAAGAAATAAACTTGGAAGTTACAGGTGATAACCTAAATTATAAAGTGGCTTTGAGATCTAACTATATGAAGGAACACAGTATTACAGTAGGTGTTGTGATAATAATCAATCCCATTTGTTCAATGACAAGTTGGATTTTATTATGAAAGCAAGGAGGAGTTACTCCCGTTGACACATAATATTCATTCACACGACACTGGTTCCCAGTGAGATGAAAATACAAGACACAGTCATGACCTCGAGTTGTGGTCAACAGAGCCATATTTCCAGTTGAAGAACATGAAGTCCCTTCCCTCCGTCAGACCACTTCCACTTCTCCATTTGGATCAGGCTTCATGGTTTTCTCCCCAATCCACACATCACCACTGAAATTACCTGAAGTGGATTTAATTATTCTCCAATCTCTGTTCTGTTTGTATGATGGACAGGTTTGTAAAGTGCTGTCTGCAGTAATTTTTGTGTTTTTCTGTCAGGTTTTTCCTCAGGACAAGGGGCTGTATTTTTGGGCTGAGTAGGTGACTGTTTGAAATACAGAGGAAAATGCTTATCAGACTGTTTGCTGTGTTGAGGGCAAACATGACCATCTTTAGCTTCCACTATCTATTCTAAAATATAGGCAAATACATACTGTTTGACAGCAGAGTAATATAGAGCATGTGACAGTAAGCAAACTGACACATTCAAGAAAACTGTTAACCTCTCCAACCAATTTGTTTGATGAATATGGACGTGTCTGTGCAACGTGAAAAAAGTGAATACATAGTGCAGTGATAATACTCGTATAGTGCATTCAATAGACTACAGAATATGAACTTATCACATCATTGGTCTGGTAAAGGCTCTGTTTAAAGAGCTCTGATGCTTGACGATATTCGACAACTTCATACCTTCAACAGAGATAATGGAATGAACAGAAACACAACATGATAGTTTGATATCCATGTCTATGCTATCCTGTTTAATAGGCCTATTAATAAAAGTCTTCTTCCTACCTCTGATCATTAGACATTGACTAGATATTCAATTAAGCATAAATGATGACTAACATATACATTAACTGTAATACTAATTACCACTGCAGTTTTCAGAGAGTAGCCTGAGGAAGGGCATGTTGGAGGTATGTATTGTAATTTTGGGTGTATCACCAGTTGAGGGCCTTCAGGAAACAGTTGTTGTTGTGGGATAAATATCGCAAAGAATGTAGAAAGAAGTTATCAGAATGAGTGATCTAAAAATATCTATTGCTGCCTTTATTTGCACAAGCATATATTTTAAAGAATTTACGTGTTTATTATCGCTTCGCCAACAAATGTGAAGTACTTCGGCACTTGTCATTACAAACGTGCATTCCTGCCTCGCACTGACTTGCATTATTGGTTGTAATTAACTGATTCTCAACATTGTTCCCCAGAAAATCCACTCCATCCAGCAGGTCCCTTCCACAAGCTGTAACTAAGACATACTGTATTTCACTATACAGACCATCAGAATGACAGATAAAGCACATCTAGGCAGCAAGAGGACATTACAAGGGGTGCACATACTTAGTTAGGAGAACATACTGAAACACAATAGTAGTACAGAAATACAACATTCAATACATGGAGAAGAAGACTCTGAACCCTCTCATGTTCCTTCCTACTGTAAGGTGACACCTGCACTGAGCAAAACCCATTGATAACCTGGTAGTATGAATGAGCAACACTTACCTTGACTACCCGGGTATTGGTAGATTTGTTTAAGATCATTTAACCAGCAGTAGCTCCCACTGTCTGCTGGCTTTAGGGCTTATAAATGGGGAGTAGTTTATGTTCATCTCCAGCATTAACTTTATATTTGATGTTCTCATGGGATCAGTACACTGAAAGGTTCCACTTGTTGGTTCCAGCATGTGTCAAGGTTTTTAGCCCCAAGGTATCATCTAAGACAAGGGTACAGAGGTTTCAGTATGACATCTAGTCCAAACACTGGTGGGAGGACATATTGGCTAAGGATAAATGTAATCAGAAATATGTTATTTTTGGGATGGTAATTATTTTTCTGTTCAGATTGTGACACCAACACCAACCTCCAAGACTTGTATATCAACTTCATAATCACTGTACTAAATATAACTGTAAAGTCACTATAGGAGAGATTTGTGCAGATTGTATACACAAATGTTGGCTAAATTGAGACTCAATTGTAGTGAAACTGGATGTTTACAGGTTTGAACTATTACCCAACTACTTCTTCAGAATACATGGTCAACTAGATAACAGGCATAGCAGGTTGGTTTATAACACCAAGAGAGAAACATTATTCCATCTGATCTCTTAACCAATATCAGTGAGTAGAAGTATGGCTGTATCATGTACACTGTGAAGAGATTATACGGTTTAATGCTCCTCAAACCTTATATTGTAACTCAAGAGAAGCATTGCTGTTAAAGCAGAATAATTTGCCAATCTGTACGTAGTTATGAACGGGTTGACCATTTGAACCTAATACACAACCATTAAACAACAAATCAAACGTGAAGTCCAAGGTGACACAAACAACATACCTAACACGGAACAAGATCCCACAACCTACTAGTGCCACACAGGCTGCCGGCATGGTCCCCAATCGGAGACAACGAGCCAAAAGCTGCCTCTGATTGGGAACCACGACCAACAACATAGAACTAGACATACTAGAACTGGCAACATAGAAATAACAAGATAGAAACTACACACCCTGACTCAACATATACAAGTCCCTCTGAGTCAGGCGTGAATACCCCCCCCAAAGCAGGCGGTGGTGGACTGGACCGTGCAACATAAACATAACAGGGTAGTGGGATGGCCTCGGAGGCGGATCGGCTCAGGGTGTGAATTGACTCACTCTTCGCTCCCTGTTACGCCTCCCAGACCGGAGCCGCCTGACCGGGAGCTGGATCAGGCACCTTTGCAGAGCGGGACTGCTCACTCCGGGAGTGGAGCCACTGACCGGATCTGGACTAGACCCTCGGTGGAGCGACTGCTCAGGCCCAGACTGAGCCATGACCGAGCGCAACTGGGACCCCGCATAGGATTAATCTGGCTCCAGAGTGGAGTAGCTGACTGTGGAGCTGAACTGGGCACCGTGGAGGGACTGCTCTGGCCCGAGTGGGCAGCTGACCTGGTGCCGAACCAGGCACCGGTGGAACAGGCACGGGACAGTGGGCCGATTGAGACATACGCACCACTGGCTTGGTGCTGCAGGAGCAGGAAATAGGTGGGCCGAGGTACCACCACCGGGTTGGTGTATAGGGGTACAGAACAGGGACCACATACCGCACTACTGGCTTGGTGCGAGGGGCAGGAACAGGTCATTGGCTTTAGGAAATGCACCACCATGTTAAAAGTGCGTAGGTGTAGGCAGACCGGGAGCATACGTGCACCACTGGCTTGGTGCAGGGAAGAACAGGCTTCTGGACTGAAGATACTGCTCGCACCACTGGTTTGCGCAGGGCAGAACAGGTGGGTGGCTGGCGACGCGCATTCACTGCCTGGTGCGAGTGGGACAGGAACAGGCCGAGGGCGACGCGCACCACCGGCTTGGTGCGCAGGGCAGGAACAGGCTGGCAATTAACGCCACACTCGACAAAGTAGGGCAGGAAACAGGCCGGGCCGGGCTGGCTTGCAACGCGCACCACAGGCTTGGTGCGAGGAGCAGGAACAGGCCGGACCGGCTGGCGACGCGCACCACCACTGGCTTGGTGCGCGGGACAGGAACAGACCGGGCCGTACATTGGGGAACACTGCACCACTGGCTTAGTCAAAGGGAGCAGAGTGAACGGGTCGGGCTGTACTGGAGAAATCTACGCACCACTGGCTTAGTGCGGGAGGCAGGAACGAGGCCGGGCCGGGCTGGTGAAGCACCTTTACTGGCTCGGTGCGAGGTGCAGGAACTAGCCGGGCCGTACTGGGAACACGCACACTGGCTTAGTGCGGGAGCAGGAACGGGTTGGGCCGTGCTGGGGAACACGCCACCACTGGCTGTCGAAAAGGAGCAGCAAAAGGCGCGGACCGGACTGGCGACACGCACCACTGCTTGGTGGCAGAGGGAGGAACGGGCCGTACCGGCTGGGAACACGCACCACTGGTGCCTTCTGCTGCCTAACCAGCTCCTCTCGCCGTGGCCCTCTGCCACTTTCCTTCTCCCTTCTAGCCTCCTGTCGTCTCCCTCTGACCCGGGTAATAACTCCTGCCTCCCTGAATCAATAATAGCCCCCGTGAACATTGGTGGTCCTCCCTGCTGCCTGCTTTCGTCACCGGGTGCCCCCAAAAACATTTTATGGGGGTTGCCTCTTGGGTCTCCGTGGGCGTCGGCGACTCCTCTTCCCGGTGAGGACTAGAGCCCCCAACGAGTTAAGGGAACAGAAACACGTCGTCGTTCGTATCCTCCGACTCCTGCGTATTACTGTTCCCCACTCCCCTCTTCCCAAGGTCGTAGGGACCCGATCTGAAAACCAACCGGTGCAGTGGTCGGGGTTTCTTCTCTCTCGCTCCCGACCACCCCTTTAGCCCCCCAAAAAAACGTTGGGCTGTCTCTTTGGCTTCCTTCCTCGACCGCGTCCTCTGTGTTGTCAAAGTTGCTCCTCTCCTGCCTGGGCATCTACCTTTGCCCATGGCCCGCTTTCCCCCCGTTGTAATATCTCTTCCCCATGACCACAATTGGCCCCACCTGTGACATGGCACTCGCTTCTTCCTAAGCATGCGCTGCTTGGTCCTATCAAGTTTGGGATCTTCTGTCACGTTCGTTCATGAACGGGTCAGACCAAGGCGCAGTATCGCGGATATGCCATGTTTATTTGAACCGAATACACAACGACAAACAAACGAAACGGTGAAGTCCAAGTACACAATCAACAGCCACCTAACTACGGAACAAGATCCCACAACCCACTAGTGCCAATAGGCTGTCGTAGCAGTAGGGTCCCCAATCAGAGACAACGAGTTGACAGCAATATGCTCTGATTGGGAACCTACAGCTAACATAGATCTAGAGATGATACGAACTACCAACATAGAAATACCACAACATAGAAACAGCACACCCTGACTCAACATATACTTAGTTCCCTGAGTCAGAAGTGTACAAATCGAGACCTGTTTGAGATTTCATGTAGAAGGAAATGTCTCCACAGAAAGAATTGGTTTGTTTTTAAGTCTGGTAAACTAATGTGCATAATTTCCCCTTCTGTAAGGAGTAAACAAGGCAGTAAAATTTTCCTAGTTGGAAACAAAATGAAAAGTGATGATAAGTGAGTTTTACTACCAAAGTAGCATTGCAGTTACTTCTAGGAACCAGTTAGCTAAGAGAAACTTTGATTAACCAAACATGCACTTGAAAGAGTAAAAATATAGAGAGTCTAAGAGGTAGGGAATATGTGATGGATTTAAAAGCATGTCTCAAGTCTCTCAAATCTACTGATTCCCATGAAATGTTCATGTGATATGCATAAGAGATTATTTTCACTCAAGTAACTGTTATCTAACTGTAGATTTGACGCCCACTTGTAGAAAAAAGGTGCTATCTAGAACCTAAAAAGATTTGAGCTGTCCCCATAAGAGAACCCTTTGAATAACCCTTTTGGGTTCAATGTAAAACCATTCCACAGAGGAAAATATTATTCCATGAACAAAAATGATTATTCGAAGGGTTCCTTCCCTATGAGGACAGCTGGTAGAACCATTTTTTCTAAGAGTGCAGGGCAGACTAGGACCAGAAATCGGTCGGGCATTTCTAACACACCGGCCCCTTTCTTTCCATGAGGCCCCCACACTGGCCTTTTGTTTATCATATGGGCTCCATTATTAGCCAGATAGGGATAATTTTGCACAAAAAAACTAACAATTTAGATATTTCAGACAAAATGCCAGATGGCCATCCGCCCCTTTCAGAGTGAATAGTCGTCTCAACTTCATTAAAAATACAGAGTCACTAAGCAACAGGCTCTATTCAAATAATTTCAAACAGTAAGTTACAATAGGTGCATATCGAATTATTTAATTTTAAAAGAAAAAGCCGTGTTTCAACATATAAAGGCGTCATAATGCAGCTTCTGAAATGATTTCCACCTACCCAGTTAGCTGTCCACTCTTCTACATTAGTTTTGGTTGTGAGATGCATGGGGAGACAGGGGAAAGAGAGAAGTGAGTTTATATTGGTGTCTTTCTCTCCTCCTCTCTGCTGACCAGGTGAACACACCCAGGAGATGCTGAAACATCAGCTCCAACCCTCCTCATAAATAACACTGGCCAATAGACCCAATGTATTTTCTCTGTTATTGCAGTGGACTTTATGCAGTGAAAGAAATGACAGTCAATCTACGTTACTTGATCAAATTTCTGTTAGTGTACTAAGTTCACATTTGTGACAATAATTTGTGCAGTACATTTCATCAATACAATCAATTCCTTTATTTGGTACTTGGACATGGGCTTCACAAAAAGCATGATTCCGGTACAATATCCACTGACCTCTGATTATTGAGACATGAAGATAGTGTTTAAAGAAATGAAGAAAACCACCAAAGATATAATTGGTAACCTGTGTAAGCCAAAGGAAGTTCTCCCACGCCATGCAAAACGCCAGACCGCCTTAACAACCCAATGTGTAAAGAAATGTGTCATTTGTTTCTGTTTGGTACCTGCAGGGTAGCCTAATCCCCTAAGGTGTTAACAAAGTGCAATGTAATTCTGGATGTACAAGAGCCCTAAATCCTGGTAACGTTGTAGTTCATACTGATAGTATCTATTGGAGTTCCAGGCAACAGTACAAGTAGTTGGGATGTGGTTTTACTTCATAACTCTGTTTCTATGTCGATTTGGATAAAGAATTTGCTTTAAATAACTAGCCTACATGATGACTTGGTTTATCAAGTTGATTAATGTATAACAGCCATCAACTCTAGGAACACGGGCAAGAACCCACACCCTCCCCTGCTATTCATGAGCCTGTGTGTTGCCGACTGTATGTCACGTTCGTACATAGACGGGTCCAGACCAAAGGCGAGCGTGATATGCATACATGTTTATTTAAAACTTAATAAAACAAATTCGACAAAACAATAAACCAACAAACGTGGCGTCAATCGGTAAACACAACAAACCTCACACGAACAAGATCCACAACAAACGAGTGCCAATAGGCTGTCGAAAGTGATCCCAATCAGAGACAACGAGTGACCAAGCTAACCTGATTGGGGAAACCAGCAACATAGAACTACACATATAGACATAAATATAGATATGTTACACACATAGAAAATCACACCCTGACTCAACAAATAAGAGTCCCCTGAGTCAGGGAGGGAGCAGTACCCCCAGAAGTCAAGGAATCCGAACCAGCACAACCTTTACCCCACAGGGTAGGGGCCGGGTGGGCATTTTGCCTCGGAGGCGGATCCGGCTCCGGGCGGTGGACAACCACCTATTCTCCGCCTTCCCTGTTGCGCCCCTGGTCTGGTCTGGACCTCGGCGCGCTGCTTCCCCCTCTCCTTCCTCCCCAGCTATACCTCCAAGCCCTGTCTGGACCCTGGGTGTGGGAGACCCCGAACCTGGAGAGGGCCTGACGTCTGGTTCTGGACTGGAGCCAGCTGACGGAGCTGGACCGGGCACGGTGGGCCGGACTACTCACGCCGGACTGGAGCTGCTGACTTAGTGCCGACCAGGCACCGGTGAACGCACGCATGCGCGGCCGGGACTGGGAAATTCGCACCCACTGGTCTGGTGGCGAGGAGGGCACGGGCCGAACCGGACTTAGGAACATGCACCACTGGCTTGAGTGCGAGGAGCGAGAACGGACGGGCCGGGCCGGACTGAGCACGCACCACTGGCAATTCGAAGCAGCAGTGAAAAGAGGCCGGGCACGGACTGGCGACGCCAACACCACTAGGTTGATGCGAGGTGAACAACAGGCCCGGGGCCGACTCACAGACGCACACCACTAAGTTGATGCGAGGAGCAGGAACAGGCCGGGCCGGACTGGCACGCCAGCACTACTAGGTTGATGTGAGGGAGCAGAACAGGCCCTGGGCCGGGCTGCTGGGAACACGCACCACTGGCTTGGTGCCGAGAGGGGACAGGCCGGGCCGGACTGGCGTTACGCGCACCAGCTGTTGTCATGCGAGGAGCAGAAAAACAGTGGTTCTACCGGACTGGCTTGGCGCTGCACCACTAGGTTGATGTGAGGACAGTGAACAGGCCAGGCCGGGACTGACGCGCGCACCACTGGCTTGAGTGCGAGGAGCAGGGAACCCAGGCTGGGCCGGGCTGTGGAGGCAGACTGGAGGTCCTGAAAGCGGAGAATGAGACAACCCGGCCCTGGCTGGATGCCTACTTCCGCACAGTATGTGTGCCAGTGTAGACAGTGGACGCACAGGGCTGTGCAGTGAGCAGACTGGCGAGTATACAGTCAGCCGAGCAACCGGCGCAGGATATGCGGGACCGAGGAGTAAGGCGACTGGAGACCAGGCGTTGAGCCGCTCACCCGTCCTGGCTAGATGCCCATCTTCACCCACGGCACGTGCGTGGTGCTAGCACTGGGACTTACAGGACTGTGCCGGCACACTGGCGTCACAGTACGTAGGCTCGGCATAACACGGAGCCTGCCCAGTCACACGCCTCCTCGCGTGAGTGCGAGGATTTGGCTCTGCTCTAACACAGGCTCCGCCAACCACCCTTTAGCCCCCAAAAAAAAGTTATTGGGCTGTCTCTCGGGCTTCTTCCTCACGGCGTCCTCTGCTAGCTCCATTGCTCCTCTCCGCCTGGGCATCTGCCTTCGCCCATGGCCTTTCCCCCGCAAATATCTCCCTCCCATGACATTTACATTTACATTTAATTTGAGTCATTTTAGCAGACGCCTTATCCAGAGCACTTACAGTCTAGTGAATACATTTTTTTATTTATTTTTTTCATAACTGGCTTCCCCCGTAGGAGACTACCACTTGCCCACCTGTGACATGGCTACCTCTCCGCCTGGGCACGCTGCTTGGTCCTCGCGTTAGGATCTTCTGTCACGTCGTTCATAGACGGGTCAGACAAGGCGCAGCGTGATATGTGCATACCCATGTTTATTTTAACTCGAATAAACACACGACAAAACAATAAACCAACGTAAAACGTGACGCTCCAAAGGTAACACACAACAAACCTCACACGGAACAAGATCCCACCTACAACTTAACAAGTGCCAATAGGCTGCCTAAGTATGATCCCCAATCAGAGACAACGAGTGACAGCTGCCTCTGATTGGGAAACCACACCGCCAACATAGAAATACACATACTAGAACATAAACATAGATATACACCACATAGAAAATCATACCCTGACTCAACAAATAAGAGGTCCCCTGAGTCAGGCGTGACACTGTAATAGCTGCCACAGTCAACAAACCATGAAACCAGGAAAATTCTAATGATATCCAAATGTTGGGTTAGATCCATAACATGGATACTGTCATTCCCCTGTCACACCCACAACAGTCTGTCTGTCTCCATCTTTACAGTACCTGAACCATGCCACCAGAAGTGGGCACATAATTCTACATTGTTGTGATTTGCTCCCCATCTCACTCATTCTTGCTGAAGGTTGAAAATAATGGTAATACTTCACTGATCAAACATATTTTCATTTAAGAATGTCAACAGTAAGATTCATAAGTGAGTGTGTGTCACATATTTATTATGAATAATTTTGTTAATGCAAATCCCTGACTTCGAAATGTCCTTTCGATTCCACTTCTCTTCTCTAATCAAATTGTACAACAGAAATTATTACATTACCTTCATACACCAACAAAACATTTAGATTATAATTGTATGTTACATTAGTAAAATATTGGAACGTTTAAATCATCCTAATACACATTTACTTCATATTTTTTCTTTCATAAGACAAATCAAACTATCCATAACATTAACTAAAATAATATTGTATTATGAGGTATATAATCTATCATGTGGTACTAGGTTACTATTTTAGTTTTCTTGGACCTTCATCCCTCTCCACTGACATCATCATGGCTGGTCCTCTTCATCCAGACCCACACTGACCTTAGAAACCAAACTACAACAGTACAAAGACTCTCACTGGAATTAGTTAATGAACACCTTACTTCATTTCCATACTGTCAAATGGGATGCAAAACCTAACAACTCACTGTACAAGGGACTCTGAACAACAGACTAAACATGAGGGAGGGTCATTTACATAACTGCTTGACACAAAAAAGTGCTTACCTTCTTCAGGGCTTCCAAGTTCAACTGTTTTGCGAAAAACTTTTCCATTCGGCAGTTCTCTCCAGCGTATGCCTAGGGGATGAAGTTCCCGTTCTTCGCATAAGTCCTCCTCGATCTATGAGGATATGATCAAAACCAGATAAAGCCAGCAGCCTCCATTTTAATCGAACATATGAGTTTATTAATATGGTCAATAGGAATATAAACGTGAGATCATAGTGAGAAGAGTGAAATGAGTGAGCATGACATTGATTTCTGATGTGGAGATGTCAGGACTACTGTACCTGCTCCAACATCTGTTCCTTAACCACTGGAGTCATTGGAGTCGCTCCTGAGTTAGATTTTCAGGAGATATCCTGACAATGGTCTGCTTGCTTCTCTTTTCTAGAGGGACATTAGAGTGGTAAGATGAGACAGTCCACCAAATGAGATTCAGCTTATTTTACAATAAATATAACTTTTCTTCCAATGTCCTTGAAGACTGTACATTTCTTTGGAACCTTGTGTAGTAGTAGCAAGCCTCTGTGTTCTATATTTACCAGTATGGAATTTTTATCTCACAATAGAAAACCACATGAGCACACATTTGCAAAAAATCATGATTTTCGTAATTAAAAATTTGCCAAATCAAACAAATTATATTTCAAATATTCATGTTTAGATTTTTCAATATTCATAAATGTATGTAATAAATGTGGTATGAAATCAAAATACTACTCATTACAGTGAATGCGGTAAAGCTTCATATGACACCAACGTGGCACCTACAGATGAAACATTATGGAGTCTTAGGGGGCATCGGCAAGGCAAAAAATGTCACAAATATTCCAATTATTTCTCAATTATGCTTTAAGGCACAAATGTCTAACGTATGTCAACAATCCATCCTCCAAAAGGACCCTTCTATGGATTACATTGTTACTTCCTGGTCTTCTTTCTTTCGGTTTCACAGACGGACAGCATTGGTTCATATAAAACTACAATGGATGTACTGGATATGTAGGAACTGAAGTTTTGGTACCTCAATAAACCTCCTTTCATACTAATGTTGTTGTGCTAGATCACTCAGTCATCTCAATTGAGAGCTTATTTGCAACTCCCTGACACTGTGAATGCTGAAAACATGTTTATTAACAGTTGTAAAAATTCGTGACAGTAGGTTAGATTGGTCCATACCTTCACTGCAGCCCTTCCCTAGTGTAACCAGATATGATGCCTGGATCGTTCCTCAAGTTGGTTGACCATTTGTGATACTTTTTTTTGATAGCAGCGGGATCTGTTTTGAAAGTAAAAGAACAATACTGATGCACTTCTGTAAGGTCTCTGTTTTACTGTAATTTTTTGTAAACAATATAATTGTAAACAAATACTGTTTATCATTTTGATCTCATGGATAGTCAGTGCTTGAATCCAAAGCTCTGCATTTAAGTGAGTGGTGATATTTCTCTAGCCCCATCTCAACTAATGGGGAAAAAAAGTATTTAGTCAGCCACCAATTGTGCAAGTTCTCCAAAAAAGATGAGAGAGGCCTGTAATTTTCAGCATAGGTACACGTCAACTATGACAGACAAATTGAGAAGAAAAAAATCCAGAAAAACACATTGTAGGATTTTTAATGAATTTCTTTGCAAATTATGGTGGAAAATAAGTATTTGGTCACCTACAAACAAGCAAAGATTTCTGGCTCTCACAGACCTGTAACTTCTTCTTTAAGAGGCTCCTCTGTCCCCTCCACTCGTTACCTGTATTAATGGCACCTGTTTGAACTTGTTATCAGTATAAAAGACACCTGTCCACAACCTCAAACAGTCCACACTCCAAACTCCACTATGGCCAAGACCAAAGAGCTGTCAAAGGACACCAGAAACAAAATTGTAGACCTGCACCAGGCTGGGAAGACTGAATCTCAATAGGTAAGCAGCTTGTTTTGAAGAAATCAACTGTGGGAGCAATTATTAGGAAATGGAAGACATACAAGACCACTGATAAATCTCGCTCGATCTGGGGCTCCACGCAAGATCTCACCCCGTGGGTCAAAACCGATCATAAGAACGTGTGAGCAAAAATCCAGAACCACACGGGGGGACCTAGTGAATGACCGGCAGAGAGCTGGGACCAAAGTAACAAAGCCTACCATCAGTAACACACTACGCCAAGCCAGGGACTCAAATCCTGCCTGTTCCCCTGCTTAAGCCAGTCACATGTCCAGGCCCGTCTGAAGTTTGCTAGAGTGCATTTGGATGATCCAGAAGAGGATTGGGAGAATGTCATATGGTCAGATGAAACCAAAATATAACTTTTTGGTAAAAACTCAACTCGTCGTGTTTGGAGGACAAAGAATGCTGAGTTGCATCCAAAGAACACCATACCTACTGTGAAGCATTGGGGGTGGAAACATCATGCTTTGGGGCTGTTTTTTCTGCAAAGGGACCAGGACGACTGATCCGTGTAAAGGAAAGAATGAATGGGGCCATGTATCGAGATTTTGAGTGAAAACCTCCCTTTCCATCAGCAAGGGCATTGAAGATGAAACGTGGCTGGGCTCTTTTCAGCATGACAATGATCCCAAACACACCGCTCCGGGCAACGAAGGAGTGGCTCGTGAAGAAGCATTTCAAGGTCCTGGAGTGGCCTAGCCAGTCTCCAGATCTCAACCCCATAGAAAATCTTTGGAGGGAGTTGAAAATCCGTGTTGCCCAGCGACAGCCCCTAAAACATCACTCGCTCTAGAGGAGATCTGCATGGAGGAATGGGCCAAAATACCAGCAACAGTGTGTGAAAAACCTTGTGAAGACTTACAGAAAACGTTTGACCTGTCATTGCCAACAAAGAGGTATACAACAAAAGTATTGAGAAACTTTTGTTATTGACCAAATACTTATTTTCCACCATAATATGCAAAATAAATTCATTAAAAATCCTACAATGTGATTTTCTGGAATTTCTTTTCTCATTTACGTCTGTCATAGTTGACGTGTACCTATGATGAAAATTACAGGCCCTCTCTCATCTTTTTAAGTGGGAGAACTTGTAGGCAATTGGTGGCTGACTAAATACTTTTTTTCCCACTGTATTTACCAAAACAAGTGGTATGACCACCACCCAAAACAGGCAACCCAAATACTCAAATAGATTATACTTAACCAGGTACAAGGTGAGGAACACCCAGGTTCTGAGTGCAGGCAAGCTGGCAATGATGGACGTCTGTTTATACACCATCAAAATGTCGTTCCAGGAGAGTTTTTGTCAACCATGTATCCCTGTGAGCAGTGAGCTGTTGAATGGGGACAAATGTGGTTTCATTTAGATTGCAAATAAATATTAAAAAGATAAACTACCACAAAAGTAACAGAATAAGCCTTGTTCATGCTCAATATTACAATATTAGATTGATTTAAACTAAACCATGAAGGATAAGTCTTATATAGCATATTAAGCACATAACTCACATGGTTCATCCTGCTCGGTTTCACTGAAGGACTGCTGGCTGAAGAAGAGGTCAGGGGCTGCACCTGGGAAAAGAAAACATTCTCGATACATTCCCATACCTGTACATTTAACAAGAAAGACCACAAAAAGTAATGTGTATGTTGTATCTGTTACACATGTATAATTTGTAAATAGATAGTGAGATCAAAACATGGATATGTGTCACAGTAGAGCAAATAAGGTAAAATCTATATTAGCATACGAGATGAGTCAGTGCATTAGGAGAGTATTCAGACCCCTTCCATTTTTCCACACATTTTGTTATTTTATAGCCTTATTCTAAAATGGATTAGAAATACATTTTCTCCTCATAAATCTACACACAATGCCCCATAATGACAAAGCGAAAACAGGTTTTTGAGAAATGTATTAAAAATTTCATAAGTATTCAGACCCTCTCGGTATGAGACTCAAAATTAAGCTCAGGTGCATCCTGATTTCAATGATCATCCTTGAGATGTTTCTGCAACTTGATTGAGTCCACCTGTGGTAAATTCAATTGATTGGACATCATTTGGAAAAGCACACACCTGTCTATATAAGGTCCCACAGTTGGAAACAGTGCATGTGAGCGGGAAAACCAAGCTATGAGGTCGGAAGGGAATTGTCCGTGGAGCTCCGAGACAGGATTGTGTCGAGGCACAGATCTGGGGAAGGGTACCAAAACATTTATGCAGACAATTGAAGGTCCCCAAGAACACAGTGGCCTCCATCCCTTAAATGGAAGAAGATTGGAACCACCAAGACCTTCCTAGAGCTGGATGCCCGGCCAAACTGGAGCAATCGGGGTGAATGGGCCTTGGTCAGGGAGGTGACCAAGAACCTGATGGTCACTCTGACAGAGCTCCAGAGTTCCACTGTGGAGATGGAAGAACCTTCCAGAAGGACAACCATCTCTACAGTACTCCACCAATCAGGCCTTTATGGTAGAGTGGCCAGACGGAAGCCACCAGTAAAAGGCACATGACAGCCCGATTGGAGTTAGCCGAAAGAGAAGAATGGTAGAAAGCTCCCTAAATACAGATGTGCCAAGCTTGTAGTGTCATACCCAAGAAGACTCGAGGTTGTAATCGCTGCCAAAGGATATTCAACCAAGTACTGAGTAAAGGGTCTGAATACTTATGTAAATGTGATATTTCTGTTTTTTTATTTGTAAAACATTTACTAAAATGTCCAAAAACCTGTTTTCGCTTTGTCAGTTATGGGGTAGTGTGTAGATTGGTAAGGGGAAAAAATTAAATACGTAATCCATTTTTGAGTAAGGCTGTAACATAACAAAATGTGGGGAAAAAGTCGAGGGGTCTGAATACTTTCCAAATGCACTGCACATGGTCTAAAGACTTTGGGAAAAGGGAATCAAATTCTTACCCAGAAACAGTGCCAACACTGTTGGGAGCCACATAGCCACTGAAAAGATGTAAAAGTGTAAAGAAAGTGTTTGTCCATTTTAGAAAAACTTTTATGAAGATGTGCATGAAACAAGATGATATTAGGATGTTGTGATAGGAAAAATATATATTGAATGCAAACTGTTATAGAAATAAGTATCTCGTGACAGCCTTAACATCGAGTAGCTGATTTGGTTCTAAGAGCCAAGATTAATGTAAAAAGCTATTTAAAATAGCCATTGGATTTAACTAGGCAAATAAGAGTATGATACTCTGGCTAATTTGACAGGAAAAGAGTGACTGAAGTGACTGGATTCAACCTTTCTTCTCCCCTTCTGTCCTCCAAAAAAATGTGAAATGTTTGTTGTGTTGTGATGCTTTTAAATATTCATATTATTACATAGAATATATTGTTTTGGATGCTTTTAGTGATTTCAGGACTAACTTGACATTTGCCTGTCACCGTTAAGAGGAAAACTAGTTTTTGCTCAAATTCTTCCTCTGAATCTCAGGAACAAATATTCTGTAATTACATTTCAGTCATTTAGCAGACGCTCTTATCCAGAGCGACTTACAGTTAGGGGTGAGTGCATACATTTCCATACTGGCTCCCCGTGAAACGAACCCACAACCCTGGCATTGCAAGGGCCATGCTCTACCAACTGAGCTACAGGGGACTTTAACTCACAATGAGGCATCAATCTATTAATGCCAATATTTGACAAAGTGATACATAATCTGGTGTGTTATTGTAGTGGGTTTAGATGCAGACCGTGTGAACCAAAAAGTTATTTAGGACGAAGGGCTGATCCCTGTTTATGATGTTCAATTCCACCCAATCTGGCTAGGGATCATAAATTAATGTTCTGTTGAATATTTAAGTAAAACAATATATTTTGAGTGGGCAGAATCCTTTTTTTTTTTTTTTACCCAAATAGATTAGAAACAGAGTACTCCGTCATTGATCAAGTGGTTAGCGATATGATCAAATGATTGCTGGTATGCTAGTTGGTATTATATGTCAATACATAATCACTTTTACATACGCAGCAACAAAACACATTTTCTGACTTATTTTGTGCTGATAAATATTCCATTATGAGAAAACACTGTGATTCAAACTAGGCATATTTACTAGATAACTTTAAAATAATGCTTTTTGACACCAAAATATCAGTCATGATGTAAGATGTTATACAAAGTGCTTGTAATACTCCCAATAGTAAAGTAAAATGAAACATACCTTTTTGGCTCTCTCTCTCTCTCCAAGGCTTGTTTGGCTTTGATGAGCAGACAGGTGGAGAAGTACTGTAGCTGGAGTGTTTATAAAGAGGATCTGCTCTCCTCCTTCTTTGAAAACACCCTTGTGTAGTCTAACCTCATCAAGCCTCCTCCCTGTTGTCTTGCTGAAAGATCGTTCTAGAAAGAGTGGATACACCAAGAGTGTGTTTATGTCCCTATATGGAGACTCCACTTATGCACATTGAGTAACTGATATTTAGCATAGGTATGCTAACAATATTTGAATATATTGTTATTATCACTTTCAATTATTTGTAAATACTTTACATAAAGATAACAATTTATGGTTGACATCATCAAATTACAACTTGAAATTATTTAGTTGGCATATGACCAAGACTAGAGTTCAAATCACCATGGTGTACCACTAAGTGTACAAAACATTAGGAAACCTGCTCTTTCCATGGCATAGACTGACGGGGTGAAAGCTGTGATCCCTTATTGATGTCTCTTGTTAAACCCGACTGTATATAAAGGGAGGAGACAGGTTAAAATAAAAAATGTAAAGCCTTGGAGACAATTGAGACATAGATTGTGTATGTGTGCCATTCAGAGGGTGAATGGGCAAGACAAAATATTTAAATGCCTTTGAACGGGGTATGGTAGTAGGTGCCAGGCACACTGGTTTGAGTGTATAAAAACTGCTAACTCAATATTAGAAAGGTGTTCCTAATGTTTTGTCCACTCAGTGTAGACAACCTGATATGACCTGGTCCTCATTTGATTGGTCCCTCATTTGATTGGCTTTCCACTCAGGCAAATGATGAGTAAATCTCAGTTGACCATTTTCATGTCAGTTTCTCCCTCTGTAATGGTATTAACCCCCTAAATCTGTCTTTTCTGGGAGAGGTTACTATTTGTGGCCCCTCTTGGATAGGTTTTCTTTGGTGACTCTGTAGAATAACTCATCAAGCATGTATAGTCATTTGCCTTTAAGGCCATGGACACACATATTGAACAACATGATAACCACATATTACATTATAATCATAGCTCACACCTCAGTGTTCAGAGCAACCAGGTGAGGGGAAGCATGGGGGACCCAGACAGATTTCTGGATGTACAAAAGCCCATAGTTCCTGATTTCTTATTTAGTTGGAGTTTAGTGTAGTTAGGATGTAGTTTTCTTCCCTGTCTTTATGTAGATTTGATAAATGCTAAATAACTACATGATAAATAAAATGTAGGGTGTCAAATCTTTTGAACCTTCAGTAACTGATCCGTGGTGGTTGGGTTATCAAGTTGATTAATGTATAACAGCCATCAATTAAAGGAATACGGCAAGAACCCCCAAACCCTCCCTGCTATCCATGAGCCTGTGTTTATGACTGTAATAGCTGCCACAGTCAACAAACCATGACACCAGGAAAAAACTCTAATGATATCCAAATGTTGCTTAGCTTCATAGC
The DNA here is from genome assembly GCF_020615455.1 of Coregonus clupeaformis. Taxonomy (NCBI): domain Eukaryota; kingdom Metazoa; phylum Chordata; class Actinopteri; order Salmoniformes; family Salmonidae; genus Coregonus; species Coregonus clupeaformis. The sequence goes on from NW_025536874.1 coordinate 18,353, forward strand.
ATGGATACTGTCATTCTGTCACACCCACAACAGTCTGCCTGTCTCCATCTTTACAGTACTCTGAACTATGCCACCTAGAAGTGGTACATAATTCTACATTGTTGTGATTTGCTCCCCCATCTCACCATTCTTGTTAGAGGGTGAAAATAATAGTAGTACTGTTGTACGCTAATCAAACTCATTTTAATTAAGAATGTCAACAGTTACATCCATATGTGAGTGTGTGAACATCATTTTAAAGAATTTTACACTGAAAATCTCTCACTGAAACTTGTCACCATACACATGTTTTAACTACAGACTTGAAAAACCACAAATGTCCTTTTTATTTCTCTTCTCTAACCAATTGTCCCTTATGTACAACAAACATTATTATTACACTACATTCATATATCACCAACATAAATCTTAGATTATTAATTTGATGTTACAATAGTAAAAACATTGTAGAGTTTAAATCTAGCCAAATTGTCACGCCCTGATCGAGAGAACTCATTGGTTGGGTCAGGGTGTGAGTTTCTCTGTTGAAATCTATGTGATAGAATCTAGGTTGTATTTCATGTTTGGCGAGTGTGATTCCAATCAGTGACAGCTGTCGCTCGTTGTCTCTGATTGGGGATCATCACATAGCTCTAGCCTGGTTGCCTACCTTAGTTGTGGCATCTTGTTCCGTTTAGGCTTGTGTGTGCATAGCCGGAGGACTTGACGTTACGTTGTTTCTTGTTTTTGTTGTATGTTTATTTAGTTAATAAACATGTAACCTTTCACGCTGCACCGGTCTGACCCGGTCTCTCAACGGTCGTGACTGAAGATCCCACCACAAAAGGACCAAGCAAGCGTTCCGAGGAGTGAGAGCGAATAGCTTTGTCCAGGTGGGCAAAATGGGGTTCATGGGAGGAGATATTCGCAGGGAAAGGACCCTGGGCGAAGGTACAGGCCCTGGCAAGAGAGGATCAATGACAACGACGACGACGATGAGGTTCTGTTCCCTAACTCGTGGGGGCTCCCCGGAAGAGTCCCTCACTGGAGGAGGATTGGCGAGAGAGAGAGAAGGACTGGAGCAGTCTGAGAGAGGAGGGAGGCGCTACATGAGGCTCAAAGGAGAAGGAAGTAGTGGAGGCACGGAGAGAGGAGCTGGCCAGGCAACAGAAGGAGCGTGTGTTCATTGAGGAACCTAGGTATGCGGGAGATACGCACTGTGTCGCCAGTGCGCATTCACAGCCCAGTGCGTCCTGTGCCAGCGCCCCCACACGGCCGTGCGAATGTGGGCATCCAGCCAGGACGGGTTGTGCCGGCTCAACGCTCCTGGTCTCCAGTGCGCCTCAACGGTCCAGTATATCCTGGGCCAGTTCTACGCACTGTCGCACAGTGCGTGTTCACAGCCCGGTGCGTCCTGTGCCAGCGCCCGTACGTGCCGTGCGAAAGTGGGCATCCAGCCAGGACGGTTGTGCCAGCTCTAAGCTCCAGACCTTCAGTGCGCCTCCACAAACCAGTGGTGCCTGTCGCCAGCCCGGTACGCCCCGTACCTGCTCCCCGCACCAAACCAGTGGTGCGTGTATCCAGTCCGGCACAGCCCGTGCCTGCTCCTCGCACCAAACCAGTGGTGTGTGTCTCCAGTCCGGCATGACCCGTGCCTGCCCCTCGCACCAGACCAGCGGTGCGTGTCTCCAGTCCGGCACGACCCGTGCCTGCCCCTCGCACCAGACCAGTGGTGCATGTATCCAGTCCGGTACAGCCCGTGCCTGCTCCTCGCACCAGACATTTAAATTACATTTTTACATTTTTGTCATTTAGCAGGGCGCTCTTATCCAGAGCGACTTACAAATTGGTGCATTCACCTTATGATAGCCCGTGGGACAACCACTTTACAATATATATTTTTTTTTATGGAGGGTGGGGGTAGGGGGAGGGTAGAAGGATTATTTTTGTCCTATCCCAGGTATTCCTTAAAGAGGTGGGGGTTTCAAGTGTCTCCGGAAGGTGGTGAGTGACTCCGCTGTCCTGGCGTCATGAGGGAGACTGTTCCACCATTGGGGTGCCAGAGCAGCGAACAGTTTTGACTGGGCTGAGCGGGAACTATGCTTCCGCAGAGGTAGGGGGGCCAGCAGGCCAGAAGTGGATGAATGCAATGCCCTCGTTTGGGTGTAGGGACTGATCAGAGCCTGAAGTTACGGAGGTGCCGTTCCCCTCACAGCTCCGTAGGCAAGCACCATGGTCTTTTAGCAGATGCAGGCTTCAACTGGAAGCCAGTGGAGTGTGCGGAGGAGCGGGGTGACGTGAGAGAACTTGGGAAGGTTGAACACCAGACGGGCTGCAGTGTTCTGGATGAGTTGTAGGGGTTTAATGGCACAGGCAGGGAGCCCAGCCAACAGCGAGTTGCAGTAATCCAGACGGGAGATGACAAGTGCCTGGATTAGGACCTGTGCCGCTTCCTGTGTAAGGTAGGGTCGTACTCTGCGAATGTTGTAGAGCATGAACCTACAGGATCGGGTCACAGCTTTGATGTTAGCGGAGAACGACAGGGTGTTGTCCAGGGTCACGCCAAGGTTCTTTGCACTCTGGGAGGAGGACACAACGGAGTTGTCAACCGTGATGGCGAGATCATGGAGGGCAGTCCTTCCCGGGAGGAAGAGCAGCTCCGTCTTGCCGAGGTTCAGCTTGAGGTGGTGATCCGTCATCCACACTGATATGTCTGCCAGACATGCAGAGATGCGATTCACCACCTAGTTATCAGAAGGGGGAAAGGAGAAGATTAATTGTGTGTCGTCTGCGTAGCAATGACAGGAGAGACCATGTGAGGATATGACAGAGCCAAGTGACTTGGTGTATAGGAGAGAATAGGAGAGGGCCTAGAACTGAGCCCTGGGGGACACCAGTGGTGAGAGCACGTGATGCGGAGACAGATTCTCACCACGCCACCTGGTAGGAGCGACCTGTGAGGTAGGACGCAATCCAAGAGTGACCCGCGCCGGAGATGCCCAACTCGGAGAGGGTGGAGAGGAGGATCTGATGGTTCACAGTATCAAAGGCAGCAGATAGGTCTAGAAGGATGAGAGCAGAGGAGAGAGAGTTAGCTTTAGCAGTGCGGAGAGCCTCAGTGACACAGAGATCAGCAGTCTCAGTTGAATGACCAGTCTTGAAACCTGACTGGTTTGGATCAAGAAGGTCATTCTGAGAGAGATAACAAGAGAGTTGGAGAGAAAGACTGCACGCTCAAGAGTTTTGGAGAGAAAAAGAAAGAAGGGATACTGGTCTGTAGTTGTTGACATTGGAGGGATCGAGTGTAGGTTTTTGAGAAGGGTGCAACTCTCGCTCTCTTGAAGACAGAAGGACATAGCCAGTGGTCAAGGATGAGTTGATGAGCGAGGTGAGGTAAGGAGAAGGTCTCTGGAAATGGTTTGGAGACGAGAGGAGGGGATAGGGTCAAGCGGGCAGGTTGTTGGGCGGCAGGCCGTCACAAGTCGTAAGATTTCATCTGGAGAGAGGGGGAGAAAGAAGTCAAAGCATAGGGTAGGGCAGTGTGAGCAGGAGCAGCGGGTGTCATTTGACTTAATAAATGAGGATCGGATGTCGTCAACCTTCTTTTCAAAATGGTTGACGGTCATCCACAGAGAGGGAGGAGGGAGGAGGAGGAGGATTCAGCAGGGAGGAGAAGGTGGCAAAGAGCTTCCCTAGGGTTAGAGGCAGAGGCTTGAAATGTAGAGTGGTAGAAAGTGGCTCTAGCAGCAGAAACAGAGGAAGAAAATGTAGAGAGGAGGGAGTGAAAAGATGATAGGTCGGCAGGGAGTCTAGTTTTCCTCCATTTCCGCTCGGCTGCCCGGAGCCCTGTTCTGTGAGCTCGCAATGAGTCGTCAAGCCACGGAGCAGGAGTGGAGGACCGAGCCGGCCGGGAGGATAGGGGACATAGAGAGTCAAAGATGCAGAAAGGGGAGGAGAGGAGGGTTGAGGGAGGCAGAATCAGGAGATTGGAGGGGAGAAGGTTTGAGCAGAGGGAAGAGATGATAGGATGGAAGAGGAGAGAGTAGCGGGAGAGAGAGAGAGCGAAGGTCGCGACGGCGCATTACCATCTGAGTAGGGGCAGAGTGAGTAGTGTTGTAGGAGAGCGAGAGAGAAAAGGATACAAAGTAGTGGTTGGACACTTGGAGGGAGTTGCAGTGAGATTAGTAGAAGAACAGCATCTAGTAAAGATGAGGTCAAGCGTATTGCCTGCCTTGTGAGTAGGGGGAGACGGTGAGAGGGTGAGGTCAAAAGAGGAGAGGAGTGGAAAGAAGGAGGCAGAGAGAAATTAGTCAAAGGTAGACGTAGGGAGGTTATAGTCACCCAGAACTGTGAGGGGTGAGCCATCCTCAGGATAGGAACTTATCAAGGCATCAAGCTCATTGATGAACTCTCCAAGGGAACCTGGAGGGCGATAAATGATAAGGATGTTAAGCTTGAATGGCCTAGTGACTGTGACAGCATGGAATTCAAATGAGGAGATTGACAGATGGGTCAGGGGGAGAAAGAGAGAATGTCAACTTGGGAGAGATGAGGATTCCTGTCCACCGCCCCGCTGACCAGATGCTCTCGGGGTATGCGAGAACACATGGTCAGACGAGGAGAGAGCAGTAGGAGTAGCAGTGTTTTCTGTGGTAATCCATGTTTCCGTCAGCGCCAAGAAGTCGAGGGACTGGAGGGTAGCATAGGCTAAGATGAACTCTGCCTTTTTGGGCCGAACGGCAGTTCCAGAGGCTGCCGGAGACCTGGAACTCCACGTGGGTTGTGCGTGCAGGGACCACCAGGTTAGAGAGGCAGCAGCCACGCGGTGTGAGGCGTTTGTCCGGCCTGTGTGGAGAGGGAGAGAACAGGGATAGACAGACACATAGTTGACAGGCTACAGAAAAGGCTACACTAATGCAAAGGAGATCGGAATGAAATTAACTAAACATCTGGGGGAAACGAGGCCTCCCTCACTAACCTTTCACTGAAACACTCAAATACAAGTCTTCCAACTTCCACTTTAGAAATTATAATTGCTGTAATCTACAGTAGTTCAATGTTTCCAGGAATAGACTAACTTAGTTTATTCAGCTAGCTAACTTCGGTACAGTATTCTTCTGTAGAAAACCACCCAGGGCACCGTATCCTATGACGCCATAGCAAACTAGCATGCTAGCATCCAATAACACATGGTTTAGCACCAATACTTGGTTACAACAAACTACCAATGGATCATTCATGTCCGTGTCTAGTTCCTTTTCATAACGCAGAAGTAATTAAACATTGGATAGCTAGCACAAAGTCAGTCATGCTAGCTACACAAGTGGACTACACATCTCGAATGTTCAGAAAGTGAAGCTTACGTTGCAAAATTCTCATTGACTAAAATGATACAGTACTGCTAGCTGGTAATGTTGGCTAGCTAGCAGTGGCTGCGGTGTTGACTGTTTGAAAATGTAGCTGGCTAGCTAACCTCGATAGTTTCTATATACTACACCTTTGTCTTTGATACCAAGACAACTATGTAGCTAGCTAACTTTACACTAATCAAATCGTTCCGTTGAAATGTATTTAGTTGCTACAGTACTGCTAGCTGGTATAGTTGGCCAGCTAGCAGTGGCTGCGGTAAGTTGCTACCCACTAGCTAGCTAGCTTTAATGGTCCAGGTAGTGGGTTAGCAAGCTAGCCTCATGCTTCACCGGGCTTAGTCGAATACACTACAATACTTACCTACAATAACTACCTACAATAACTACATGGATAAACTACCTACAATACCTAACTACAATACCTACCTACAATCTAAATGCATGGTTTAAGCCAGTGGCTGCGGTGTTGCTACCCAGACCAGTGGTGCGTGTATCCAGTCCGGCTCGGTCAGCGGCTCCACTCCGAGCCAGAGCAGTCCGCTCCACCGGTGCCAAGTCCAGCTCCGGTCAGCGGTTCCACTCCGAGCCAGAGCCGTCCGCTCCACCGGTGCCCAGTCCAGCTCCGGTCAGCGGCTCCACTCGGAGCCAGAGCGCCCGCTCCACCGGTGCCCAGTCCAGCTCGGTCAGCGGCTCCACCCGGAGCCAGAGCAATCCATTCCACCGGTGCCAAGTCCAGCTCCGGTCAGCGGATCCATTCCGGAGCCAGAGCAGTCCACTCCACTGGTTTCTAGTCCAGCTCCGGTCAGCGGCTCCACTCCAGACCCAGAAGTCAGCCCCTCTCCAGGGTCGGGGCCTCCCACACCAGGGGTCCAGACAAGGCTTGGTGCATCGTGGGAGGATTGCTGATCCAGGCCCAGACGTCAGCCCTCTCCAGGTTCGGGGTCTCCCACACCAGGGTCCAGACAGGGCTTGGTGCATCGTGGGAGGAAGGAGAGGGGAAGCATCGCACCAAGGTCCAGACCAGACCAGGGGCGCAACGGGGAGGCAGAGAGGGAGAGGTCGTCACGCCCAGAGCCGGATCCGCCTCCAAGGCTGAATGCCCACCCGGACCCTCCCCTAATGAGTCAGGTTGGTGCGGCCGGAGTACGCACCTTTGGGGGTACTGTCACGCCCTGATCGAGAGAACTCTCGTTGGTTGGGTCATGTGTGTGAGTTTTCTGTTGAGATCTATGTTAGTGTATTTCTATGTGATAGATCTAGGTTGTATTTCTATGTTTGGCCGGGTGTGATTCCCAATCAGAGACAGCTGTCGCTCGTTGTCTCTGGTTGCCTACCTTAATTGTGTGGATCTTGTTCCGTTTAGGCTTGTGTGTGTATAGCCGGAGGACTTCACGTTACGTTGTTTCTTGTTTTGTTGTATGTTTATTTAGTTAATAAACATGTACGCTTTTCACGCTGCACCTTGGTCTGACCCGTCTCTCAACGATCGTGACACAAATATAACTTTACATCTTATTTTTCATTTATAAGCAAAAAGCTACAGTATCTATCATAAAAGTAAAAAAAGATTATCCCTGGACTAAGATACTGTTATTCATATACTGTAATATATTATGAGATAATAGGGTTAATTACAGTAAGCTTGACTATTTTAGTTTTCTTGGACCTTCCAAACCCTCCTGCTGCATCATCATGACTGGTCCTCTTCATCCAGACCTAAACTGACCTTAGAAAACAAACACAACAGTACAAAGACTCTCACTGGAATTAGTTCATGAACACCTTACTTCATTTCCAAAACTTAGAAACACACTGTACAAGGGACTCTGAACAACAGACTAAACTTGATGTTCATTTTCATAACTGTGGAACAAACAAGTTCTTACCTTCTTCAGGGCTTCCAAGTTCAACTGTTTCGTGAAAAACATCTCCATTCGGCAGTTCTCTCCAGCGTAGGCCTTGGATGAAGTTTCTGTTCTTTGCCAACTCCTTTCTGATCTATGAGATATGATCAATCTAGATAAAGCCAGCAGTGATGTCAAGTTTCTATTCCTAATCATGAGAAGAGTGAAATGATTGAGCATGACCTGATTTCTGATGTGGGAGATGTAGGACTACTGTACCTGCTCCAACATCTGTTCCTTAACCACTGGGTCATTGAGGTCAGCTCCTGAGTTAGATTTCAGAGACATCCTGACAATGGTCTGCTTGAATCTCTTTTCTAGAGGGACATTAGAGTGGTAAGATGAGACAGCCACCCAAATGAGATTCAGCTTATTTACAATAAATATAAATGTTATTCCAATGTCCTTTGAAGACTGTACATTTATTTGGAACTGTGTAGTAGCAAGCCTCTGTGTTCTATATTTACCAGTATGGAATCATTATCTCATAATAGAAACCACATGAGCACATATATTTGAAAGGTGGGGAGAGAGAGGTGGCTGGAGTAGGCTACATGTAGCATCTCTGTGAATCACATGCATCACATGTGACAGTGTTTGCTGTAGTGGAACCCTATTGGGGCTAAAAATGCCATCCCTGTCCCTGTATTACGACCCCCAATAACCCCAATAAGATGGCAGTCTTGTGGCCTGGCCGGTCTAGCGGTAATGCCACAATCTCTGGAACACGTCTATTGTGTCAGAATAGTTTTGAATCCAGTCTAGTAACCTTTGACATCTGCCTATCTTTTACTCTATCTGTTCAATAAAAGATGTCAGTCTTACTTCCAGTGCAAAGGAACGGTCTTTTCAGAGAGCAGTCTATCTTGTCCAGGATGGCTTGTTCAGTCTCTCCATGGCCCTTATGGGTCAGGGAGCAGCAGTTACTAGCCCCCGTTGAGGCTCAGACTTACAGTATGGAAAGGCGTCCACATTGGACCACTGCCACAATCGGGTAGAAGTCTTCCAATAGAGTTCGATCCACATTTCAAACTGCTGTGTCTCTGTTATGCTTAGACGGTTGTCAAAGGATACTGTAACTCATGAAGGTGACATGATTTTAAATGTACTATGTACCGTACCACGGTGTTCTGAATGACTAACCCTCTTCAAGTAAAGTGTTAACATTACTTTGGAGTAGTAGTTTACAAAAATCAGACAAGGGAGAGAAGGGATGGAAAATCAACTTACTTTTCTGGCACACAAAGTGACATGAATTTGTGCAATCTCTCAAAATCCATACTTTTGCTATTTGTCCATGAACAACACACTTTGCATTTGGCGTATTCCAATAGGCCAGTTGGGGCCAAAAGGCATGGTATTGGGAAGTAGACCCAGATAGCGTCAGTGAGGCTCTGTGCTGACACTGCTCTCAGAGCTGTTGTTTGGTCCTCAGCATTGAAGATGGTGGCCAGTTCCTCATAGTACTCCCTGCAGAACTTCTGGGCTTCAGCTATGCTCCTCCCCTCACTAACCAGAGAGAACACCAGTATCTCTACTGCTGGACCTGTGTGGACAGACAAAGCACAGAGGTGATTCCTCATGATATAATCCATAGAATGATCCTTTGGAGGAAGGATTGTTGACACAAACTGAGTGAACAAAACATGTTCTTTCCATGATATAGACTGACAAGGTGAATCCAGGTGAAAGCTATGATCCCTTATTGATTTCACCTGTTAAATCCACTTCAATCAGTGTAGATGAAGGGGAGGAGACAGGTTAAAGAAGGATTTTTAAGCCTTGAGACAATTGAGACATGGATTGTGTATGTGTGCCATTCAGAGGTTGATTGGGTAAGACAAAAGATTGAAATGCCTTTGAACAGGGTATGGTAGTTGGTGCCAGGAGCACCGGTTTGAGTGTGTCAAGAACTGCAATGCTGCTGGGTTTTTCACTAGAACAGCTTTCCGTGTATATCAAGAATGGTCCACAACCCAAAGGACATCCAGCCAACTTAACACAACTGTGGGAAGCATTGGAGTCAACATTGGAGACTAATTGAGGCTGTTCTGAGGGCAAAAGGAAGTGCAACTCAATATTAGAAAGGTGTTCCTAATGTTTTGTACAACATTCAACATTTGTATCTTAAAGCATAATGGAGAAATAATTAATTGAAGTTGGAATTTTTGTGACATTTTAGCCTTATCCAGGCCTCCTTTAAGATTCCATAGTGTTTCATATGTAGGCGCTACAAAGCCAAAGTTGGTGTCATATGAAGCTTTACCGCTTGCTCTGTAATATGAGTAATATTTTGATTTCAATAACACATTTCTTACATACATTTATGAATATTGAAAAACATAAACATGAATATTGAAAATGTATGATTTGGCAAGTGTTTCTATATATTGTTGAACATGAAATACTCTACATCCATATCAAAGTTCCAGAGTAGGAACTCTGCTACTATTAGCGTTATGGGATTGATGGAGGAATCAGATATTGAAAAATGTGCCAAATACAAATTGTTTCAATATTCATGTTTATGTTTTTAAATATTCATAAATGTATGTAAGAAATGTTTTATTGAAACGAAAACACTACTCACATTACAGAGCAAGCGGTAAAGTTCCATCTGTCACCAACCTTTACTTTGTATCACCTACAGATTATGGAGTTTTAAAGGAAGGCAGAAATGTCACAAATATTCCAACTTCAGTTAATTATTTCTCAATTATACTTTAAAGTATAAATGTCAAATATAGGTCAAGAATCCTTCCTCCAAAGGATTAAATTGATTCTTTTTTGTTCTAGTTTCGTGAAGAATGACCCACAGACAGAAATCAATGGTTAATATAAAACTACATTGGATTTATAAAGGAACTGAAGTTATTTTAAGCTAAATAAACCTATTTTCATACTAATGTTATTGTGCTTGATCACTCAGTCATCTCAATTTAGAGCTTATTTACAACTCCTTGACAGTGTGAATGCTGAAAACATGTTTAACAGTTGTAAGTACTATTCGTACAGTAGGTTAGATTGATCCATACCTTTCCTGCAGCCCTTCCTAGTGTAACCAGATATGACTCCTGGATAGTTTGTCATACTTGTTTGACCATTTGAATACTTTTGATAGAAGCGGAGTCTGTTTTGAAAGTAAAAGACAATACTGATACACTTCCTATGTCATTTCTGTTGTACTTTTTTTTAAATATATCATCAATGTAATTTTTAAAGAAATACTGTTTATCATTTTGATCTCATGCATAATCAGTCCTTGAATCCATAGCTCTGCTTTTGAGAGAGGTGACATTTCTCTAACCCCATCCTTCAACTATTTACCAAAACAAGTGGTGTGACCACCACCCAAACAGGCAACCCAAATACTCAAATAGATTATACTCTTTAACCACGTAGCTGAAGCAGGAACATTCAGGGAGCAGGCAAGCCGGTAATGATGGGCATCCCGTTCATACACCATCAAAATGTCATTCCAGTAAAAGACTAGGTCAACCATGAATCCCTGTGAGCAGTGAGCTGTTGAATGGGGGCAAATGTGGTTTTCATTTGGATAACAAATACATTATTAGAAAGATAAACTACCACAAAAGTGACAGAAATGTCTTTGTCGATGCTCAATATTACAATATAAGATTATTTACACTAAACCATGAAGGATACGTCTTATATAGCATATAAGCATATAAACTCACATGGTTCGACTTCTCGGGTGTCACTGAAGGACTCATTCAAGGACTGCTGGCTGAAGAAGAGGTCAGGGGCTGCACCTGGGAAAAGAAAACAGTCTAAACATTCCCATACTGTAAATTTAACAAGATCACAAAACGTAATGTGTATGTTGTATCTGTTACAGATGTATAGCTTGTACATAGATAATGAGATCTAAAAACATGGATATGTGTCACAGTAGAGCAAATAAGGTAACTATAACAGCATACTGTGGTCAGTATACATGGTCTAAATGATCTGATGTTTTTTGTTTAAACATGTTCGGGAAAAGGGAATACAATTCTTACCCAGAAACAGTGCCAACGCTGTTGGGAGCCACATAGCCACTGAAAAGATGTGAAAGGGTAAAGAAGGTGTTTTTTTTTTTTAGAAAACCTTTTATGAAGATCTGCACGAAACAAGATAATATTAGGATATTGGGATAGGGAAATATTGAAAGCAAATTTATGGAAAATAATTCTCTCATTACAGCCTTAACATCAAGTAACTGATTTGGTTCTGGCTGCCGAGATTAATGTAAAAGCTATGTAAAATAGTCAGTGGATTTCACTTGGCAAATAGAGTATGACTGAAGTGGCTTTTTTCAACCTTTCTCCTCCCCCTTCTGTCCTCCCAAAAAATTTGAAAAGTTTGTAGTGTTGTGATGCTTTTAAATATTCATAGTATTACATAAAATATATTGTTTTGGTGAGATTCCGATTGAATTCAGGACTAACTTGACCTTTGCCTGTCACCTTTAACAGGAAAACTTGTTTTTTTCTCAAATTATTCCTCCTCTGCATCCTCTGGAACAAATATTCTGTAATGAAGCATCAATCTGTTAATGCCAATATTTGACAAAGTGATACATAATCTGGTGTGTCATTGTAGTGGGTTTAGCTGCAGACCGTGTGAACCAAAACTAAGGGCTGATCCCTGATTTATGAGTTTAATTCCACCCAATCTGGCTAGGGATCATAAATTAATGCTCTGTTGAACATTTAAGTTAAACAATATATTTTAGGGCAGAATCCCATTTTCTTTTTTCTTGACCCATATAGATTAGAAACAGACAGTACTGCCATTGATCAAGTGATTAGTGATATGATCAAATGATTGCTGGTATGCTGTTGCAGTATTATATGTCAATACATAATCACTTTACATATGCAGCAACAAAATACATTTTCTGACTTATTTTGTTCTTGATAAATATCTCATTATGAAAGCCACTGTGATCCAAACTAGGCATATTTACTAGATAACAACTTTAAAATAATGCTTTTTGACACCAAAATATCAGTCATGATGTAAGATGTTATACAGTAAGAAAGTGCTTGTAATATCCCATTAGTAAAAGTAAAATGAAACATACCTTTTTGGCTCCTCCTCTCTCTCCAAGGCTTGTTTGGCTTTGATGAGCAGACAGGTGGAGAAGTACTGTAGCTGGAGTGTTTATAAAGAGGATCTACTCTCCTCCTTCTTTGAAAACACCCTTGTGTCAGTCAACCTCATCAAGCCTCCTCCCTGTTGTCTTGCTGAAAGATCCTTCTAGAAAGAGTGGATCCACCAAGACTGTGTTTATGTTCCTATATGGTAAATCAAACAACCTGAATGGGAGACTCCACTTATGTACATTGAGTAAATTATACAGTGGGGAGAACAAGTATTTGATACACTGCCGATTTTGCAGGTTTTCCTACTTACAAAGCATGTAGAGGTCTGTAATTTACATAGGTAACTCAGTGGGAGGGACCGTAACAAAACCCTGAAAATCACATTGTATGATTTTTAAGTAATTAATTAGCATTTTATTGCATGACATAAGTATTTGATACATCAGAAAAGCAGAATTTAATATTTGGTACAGAAACCTTTGTTTGCAATTACAGAGATCATAACGTTTCCTGTAGGTCTTGACCAGGTTTGCACACACACTGCAGCAGGGATTTTGGCCCACTCCTCCATACAGACCTTCTCCAGATCCTTCAGGTTTCGGGGGCTGTCGCTGGGCAATACGGACTTTCAGCTCCCTCCAAAGATTTTCTATTGGGTTCAGGTCTGGAGACTGGCTAGGCCACTCCAGGACCTTGAGATGCTTCTTACGGAGCCACTCCTTAGTTGCCCTGGCTGTGTGTTTCGGGTCGTTGTCATGCTGGAAGACCCAGTCACGACCCATCTTCAATGCTCTTACTGAGGGAAGGAGGTTGTTGGCCAAGATCTCGTGATACATGGCCCATCCATCCTCCCCTCAATACGGTGCAGTCGCCCTGTCCCCTTTGCAGAAAAGCATCCCCAAAGAATGATGTTTCCACCTCCATGCTTCACGGTTGGGATGGTGTTCTTGGGGTTGCACTCATCCTTCTTCTTCCTCCAAACACGGCGAGTGGAGTTTAGACCAAAAAGCTCTATTTTTGTCTCATCAGACCACATGACCTTCTCCCATTCCTCCTCTGGATCATCCAGATGGTCATTGGCAAACTTCAGACGGGCCTGGACATGTGCTGGCTTGAGCAGGGGGACCTTGCGTGTGCTGCAGGATTTTTTATCCATGACGGCGTAGTGTGTTATTAATGGTTTTCTTTGAGACTGTGGTCCCAGCTCTCTTCAGGTCATTGACCAGGTCCTGCCGTGTAGTTCTGGGCTGATCCCTCACCTTCCTCATGATCATTGATGCCCCACGAGGTGAGATCTTGCATGGAGCCCCAGACCGAGGGTGATTGACCATCATCTTGAACTTCTTCCATTTTCTAATAATTACGCCAACAGTTGTTGCCTTCTCACCAAGCTGCTTGCCTATTGTCCTGTAGCCCATCCCAGCCTTGTGCAGGTCTACAATTTTATCCCTGATGTCCTTACACAGCTCTCTGGTCTTGGCCATTGTGGAGAGGTTGGAGTCTGTTTGATTGAGTGTGTTGACAGGTGTCTTTATACAGGTAATGAGTTCAAACAGGTGCAGTTAATACAGGTAATGAGTGGAGAACAGGAGGGCTTCTTAATGAAAAACTAACAGGTCTGTGAGAGCCGGAATTCTTACTGGTTGGTAGGTGATCAAATACTTATGTCATGCAATAAAATGCAAATTAATTACTTAAAAATCATACAATGTGATTTTCTGGATTTTTGTTTTAGATTCCGTCTCTCACAGTTGAAGTGTACTTATGATAAAAATTACAGACCTCTACATGCTTTGTAAGTAGGAATACCTGCAAAATCGGCAGTGTATCAAATACTTGTTCTCCCCACTGTATGTAATAAATATGTTGTAGAATAGTATGTAATAATATTTTGATATATTGTTATTTTTTTAGATCATGTACTGTAGGAGCTAACACATTTGAAAATTCCAACATTTCCTAAATACTTTACATAAAGATAACAATTTCTGTGTAATCCTCTTGGGTGAGGTTGCTCGCTAAGTCATCTCCATTTGCTCGGCAAGCCGTCTGTGCCCCCTCCCACGTCAATGAACCTTGACCTGAGGAATTGTTTGATTGTGTGCCTAAGGACAGAAAATACAAAATGTCCTAAAATATGTCCGGATATTGATGTTAAATAAATATACCTAAACGGTTGTCAAAGGATACTGTAACTCATAAAGGTGACATGATTTGAAATGTATTATGTACATTTATTTAAAATAATTCTTTTTGAAATTAAAATATTGGTCATGAAGTACACAATTTGTTATACAGTAAGAAAGTGCTTGTAATATCCCATTAGTAAAAGTAAAATTTTACTTCTGGTTGGCATCATCAAATTACAATTCGATATTCTTCGGTTGGCATTTGACAAAGACTAGAGTTAATATCACCATGGTGATAGACAACATGATGTGACCTGCTCCTCATTTGATTTGTAAATCAAGGCTTGCGCTCAGGGAAATAATGGGTCAATCTCAGTTGACACGCTCTGGAACTTTGCAGACTAGTAAGTATGTTTTAAACCTCTCACTTTGGGCTGGATGTGTCAATGTGTAGTTCATAATGTACATGAATAATCTACGAGCAGAACTACTGTCTTAACTCAATTATCCACAAAATCCCTAGCTTGAAAGTGACTTTTTACTGGAAGCTGTGCATCGTCATTTTCCCTACATTTTCCCCCACGTGGGCCAGTCCCTAGCAATTTGAGTTCCAGCCAATGAGCTTTAGCTCCTTGCTATTTGCGTGACAGCTAGCAAGATGCACACACAGTAGAGCGAGAGAGAGAGAGCAATGACGTGGTGCACGTACTGTACCTGCATATATTTGACGTAGTTCACAATTTTCGTGGACCACTTTTGTGTCCTGAGCAATACCTTCAGAACTACTGGCTAAAAAGTATACAAAAGTATACTTAATCCTAAATCCTAAAGGTCTACTATTTATGGGCCCTCTTGGCTGTGTTTCCTTTGGTGACTGTTGAATAACTTAGCAAGCATGCATAGCCATTCTCATTTGCTTCCTTAGGCCATGGACACACATATTGAACAATATGATAACCACATATTACATTACAATCTCAAATCTCAGTGTTCAGAGCATCCAGGTGAGGTGAAGCATGGGGGCCCCAGACAGACCAATCAAGAGTAGTTATTTGCGGTCTGAACATTTTTTACCAGTATTTTGAATCTCCACTAGAGGGAGTTCAAGATCAGAGGTCAGTTGATTAAGACATTGAACAATTTGACAGCAGTAGTATCCTGTACATGCTACAATAAGAGCATACTGCATAGCATATTGCAATATAATTACAACCACCCCTGTGTATGCCTTTTGGCTAGAAACATGCTGCTTGAATATATGAGTATCATAGATCTTCCAGTGCTTGGAGGTCTGCAAGGAGGAGTTATACCCAGATCAGAGACCTAAAAACTGGGTGGGTTGGGAATGATTTAACGAGTCCCTCACACAACAGCTCCCCTGTGTAGCATGGAAGAGTGATAAGCTGCTGTTACTGAAAAAGACCTGGGCTTTCCTGACCGCTACACCTCTCTGATATAACGTTATGATGTTAAATACTTCATCCTCTTAACCTGCCCGGTAAAGCCAACCAGCCAAATATAATCAAATTAATCTCTAAACCTCCCTGTCATAGCTCGGTTGAGTATTGAATACTGTCCCTTTAAGAATGTATCAGGCACGTTGTGCGGAATTGGAGGAATGAGTTTTTGTACGCGTGTGGTTAACACGTTGATCTGAAGTAAAGACGTTCAGTTTAATTGCACAACAAGCCTCCGTGCATTTGTAACATTTGGCGACGAGGATGGGATAGTTTAGCTTGCCTCCACCATCTCCATTTCTCCCAGTCCCAGGAGATCCACCTGTTCCATTGAATCACTGGTTTCAATCATTTAAGTTGTATATGGTAGCTGTCAATCTGCATGGAGCTGCCGACGCACGAAAACGGGCGATTCTACTCCACTGTCTCGGCGCTGAGGGACAACGTGTCTTCTCCACTCTACAGCCCGTGGATAACAAGTTTACATCAGCGGTCCAAGCTCTCGAGGAACACTACAGTGGCTCACGCAGTGTGATAATGCTTCTTTTTCTCTTCAGACAACGAGCTCAACTGCCGGGTGAGTCCGTAGCATAGTTTGTCTCCTCCTTGAGAGAGTAAGTGGGACCATGCCGATTCGGACCACTCGAAAACAAATTTGTACGTGATCAGTTAATTGAAAAAACATAATGTGCTCCACTGAGGGAGAAATTGTTGTTGATGATCTGACACTGGAGAAATCACTTCATATTGGAAAACAAATGGAAGTTGCTCTCGCTGACCTACATAAACTACACAGCGCATCTCAAGGGGCGGGGCTTCACAAACTGGCTGAGGCACCAGTGCAAAATGTGCAGGAAACCACTGGGGGGCGACGTTGTTCAAATTGTGGCTCCAGTGGGCATGCTACAAGAGCGTCTACATGTCCAGCAAAGGGGCAACGCTGCAAGAACTGCAACAAATACAATCATTTTGCCCGTTGTTGTCGTTCAGCAGCAGCAGGACAGCATCAAGCAGATGTAGGTCGAAGTTCACCAGTCTCCATTAACTCTGTACATGATGACTCAGTTGTGTTCAAGCAATGTGACTGCTACATTGAGGGTGTTAAAACCTCACTGGTGATTGACACTGGAGCAAAAGTGTCACTTTTGAACAAAGCCACTTATGACTCATTCTTCTCACATGTGCCACTGCAGAGACCAGCAGTATCCCTCTACAGCTACAACCACACACTGATCTCTATCATTGGGATTGTCTCACTGCCAGTCTGTCACAACAACAAAACCACACCGGCCACCCAGTTCTACTTGCAACAGATGGCGCTAACATCCCTCGGACTGGACTTATTTCATGCCCTAGGGTTCAAGCTGTCAGATTCAACTGGTGCACATGTGCAACACTTGCCTACACCAGTGCCTGCGGAGTACTCACAACTGTTTGAGGGGCTAGGTCACCTCAGAGGTTTCGTCCCATCGGCCTACAGTCAACAAAGAGGTCAAGCCAGTAATCCAGTCATTGCGGAGGGGTTCCGCTTGAACCTTCGGGAGCCCATTGACAAGGGACTTGACAACCTCCTGGAAGATGACATCATCGAGTCCATTGACGCTTAGCCATGGGTCTCAAACCTGGTTCGTTGCGCCAAGAAAATGGCGATCTTCAGATCTGCAATGGACCTCAGGGCCGTGAACAAAGCAATTATTCCCGACAAGTACCCGCTACCGACCGCTGAGGAGCTCACAACCCATTTTTATGGGTCCATGGTATTCAGCAAACTAAACCTGAGGCAGGGATACCTCCAGGTTCCCCTGGCACATGAGAGTTGAGATCTCACTGCGTTCATAACACACAGGGGGTTGTTCAGGTACAAACACATGCCATTCGGCCTCAGCTCCGCGCCCAGCTGTTTCCAGAAGATTATGACTCTTCTCCTGTCAGGCATCCCTGGAGTGTCAATCTATCTGGATGACATTGTGGTGTACGGTGCATCACAGACAGAGTACGATTCTCACTTGCAGCAGGTGTTTCGTCGCTTTTTTCCAGACTCAACACTGAAAAGTGTGTGTTCGGGGTGTCAGACGTTGAGTTCCTTGGATACAGGCTCTCCAGCCAGGGCATCACCACCATCCTGTCCCATGTGGATGCCATTCTCACCTTGCCTGAGCCTCAGTCCGCAACTGTGCCACTCTCTGTACTTCACAACCTTATCAACATCACTACTGGTCCACAGCCAGGGGGCATTCCACTCAAAGATGGACCGCTCCAGACCAATCCACACTCCCCCCCATGGCAGCTCCACGTTGGCCAGGAGCTGGGTCACGTCAGCCTGCACGGTCTGGTTGGTGATGTGCACCAGGTTGGATGTGGAGCCACGATGTTTACAGAACTCCAGGGCATTGATCCAGCTCTTGGACTCGTTGAAGTAGTGCAGGTAATCTGCATGGACAAAACACAAACATGAAATTGCACACATGTAAATACAAGTTCATAAACACAAAACCAAAAATACACATACACTTACGGTCTTATCTGCCATTAAAAGCCCAACAATTGCCACTTGTACACCTTTGTGCAGATTGGTACAGAATGTAGCTCCATGTCTGTAGTCCCCTGTAGCTCAGTTGGTAGAGCATGGCGCTTGCAACGCCAGGGTTGTGGGTTTGTTTCGCACGGGGGGGCCAGTATGAAAATGTATGCACTCACTAACTGTAAGTCGCTCTGGATAAGAGCTTCTGCTAAATGACACAAAATGTAAATGTAATGTAACACAGCTGGCATCATTCCTTGGCATGGCAACATACTACTTACGGTTTCTTCCAAACTACGCTGAGACGACGGCTTCTGAAAAAAGACGCACTATGGACTCAGGACTGTCAGGATGTTGTGCAGGAGCTCAAGGTTCAGCTCACATCGACCCCAACACTGGCTCACTTGGACACATCAGCACAAACAATTGTCACCTGTGATGCCTCGGCACTCGCCCTTGGAGATGTTTTGTCTCAACTGCATGGAGGTGTGGTACAGCCAGTGGCTTTTGCCTCACGGGCCTTGTCTCCGACTGAACAAAAGTACTCTGTGGGAGAGCGGGAGGCCCTGGCTTGCATGTGGGCGTGCAAGTGCTGGCACTTGTACTTGTATGGCAGATCATTCAAACTCTGCACAGACCATCAAGCCCTCACAGCACTGCTGGCCACACAGGGCTCCGGACACAAGCCTTTACGGCTTTTCAGATGGGCAGACCGTCTGAACCAGTACAATTTCGATCTTGAGTTCACCCCGGGACGCCACAACGTTGTGGCTGACCTGCTGTCCAGGGCGATCTCACCTGCATCAATGGTGTGCATGGCAACAGAGGGGGACGCAACAGAGGGGGGGGACGACAACTGGGTCCGCATGCTACATGGCCCACTGGAAGCTACAGTCACAATGCAGGAACTCAGACAGGCATCACAGGATGACTAGCTGCTCACAAGGCTTCGCACCTACATCAGGGAAGGATGGCCTGCTATGGTGGACAGAGACCTACTGCCATTCTACAGGGTGAGAGATGAGCTCTCATGTTGGGAGGAAGTGTGCATCGCCAGAGGACATCGCACACTGATTCCAGAGGTCCTGAAAGCGCGAGTGCTTCGCATGGCACATGAGGGGCACCTGGGCATCGTTAAGGTGAAGCAACGATGCAGGGACACGGTCTGGTGGCAAAATATTGACAGAGACATTGAGTCCCTTGTGAAGGACTGCACAGCATGCCCGATGAGTGGGAAATCGGGCAGATCCACTCATGAACCCCTGACACCAGTGGAATGGCCAAAGGCTCCCTGGGACCACATGGAGGTGGATATCTGTGGAGAGTTGCACGGTGCCCCAGCACACGCAAGATACCTACTGGTCATTCATGACTTGCATTTGAAATGGGCAGAAGCCGTGCCGTTGTCCTCTACCACCTCACAGATGATCATCCAAACACTGGATAAGCTGTTCTGCAGGTGGGGGTTTCCCAGCACCATTACGACAGACAATGGCCCCCAGTTTGTCTTGAATGATCTGTATGTGTACCTTGAAAAGCAATCCATCAAGCACATCCGGACGGCTGTGTACCACCCTCAAGCAAACGGGGGGGGGGTGGAACACTTGACCCTGAAGGAAGGAATATGGGCCTACTTGGCTGAGGGACGACCTTTTGATGTGGCTTTGTGCCTTACATTACTCCACATCAGGGCTACCAAGCACTCCACAACTGGGGTGTCCCCTGCCTACCTGATGATTGACAGGGAACTGAAACTCCCTTTAGACTGCCTCGGCCCAAAACCAAAGAACAATCCTGCTGCAGCAAGGCAAGCCCATGTTGGAGCAGCAACGTTATGAAACAACGTTATGACACGTCTCACAGAGTGAAACAACCAAGCCTGAAGGCTGGGTGCGGTCAGGACTGACAACCGTCGGAACAAGCTCTCCTCATTTTGGTCCAAACCCCTGAGAGTGGAACGACCTGCAACATTCCAACTTCGGGATGGATCCAGCTGGCATGCAAACCGTCTCAGAAAGGTCAATTTGCCTGTGGGGGATCCTTTCCTGACCTGTCTGTCCACAACTCACCATGGGCAAGAGCAAGGTCAAGGGGCTCACGCACCTCCACCCTACACCAGGCTCAGTTCAGGGCACTTCCACCAGTCAGGCCTCAAATGCCTGCAGTTCCCCTGCCACCAGCCCTGGGAGACCCCAACGGGTCATAGCTCCTCCCTCGTAGCTTAAAGACTATGTGAACTAGAGCAGGGAGGGTTGGGGGAAGGGGAAATGTTGTGTTCAGTAATATGGTGTCGTAGCTCAGTTGAGTATTGAATACTGTTGCTTTAAGAATGAATCAGGCACATTGTGCGGAATTGGAGGAATGAGTTTTTGTACGTGTGGTTAACATGTAGATCTGAAGTAAAGACGTTCAGTTTAATTGCACAACAAGCCTCCGTGCATTTGCAACACTCCCCTTTACACACATTTTTGCACACACACACAGGCACACAGACACACAGGCACAAACACACACACACACACACACTCACACACACACACTGTCAGGTCTCAGATGTACAGCTAGCTAACTGTAGTAACACAGCGGGGCTTGGCACAAAACAAACCCATTTGATCTTATCAAAACATAGCGTTTGGCTTAGCACAGAATGTCCAGCAAGGTTAGTCACAACTACAATACTGGAAAATGAATTATATTGTTTTCATGATAGGCCTTGAGCCAGTAAAGAAGCACTGTTCAGTCTGTCAAAGGACAGAGTCAAATAACGCTCAGCGCATTCAGTCCCACTTTCAGTAATCAGTCACACCTCCACAGGTCAACACGAATTATAGACATGCACGTGCACGCGCACACACACACACAGCCAACCATTGCAGGATCTATAGTGGGGCTCTGAGAAGTCAATCCTAGTTCTTCCTCCACTGGCAACACTCGGACACACACACCACCCTCACCCATCCTCTCCCCAACTAACCCAGCCCCCGTCCTCATAAGCTTTACACACACACACACACACACACACACACACACACACACACACACACATAGGGATGGGGCTCTTGGGGTACTTTTCCATCTAGACTTACCCCCACACCAGGGTGTCACCAGTGTTTATGAGCTCTACTGTTATTGTGTTTCCATCAGGAGTTCGACACTAAAGACTTGTGGCGAGTAGAATCAACATCATATGCATCATTCAAGCTGAAAAGTACCCAGGGCCCTGCCTTGGCTCCAAATCAGAGCAGGTCCACCGGAGCCATGGCCAAGTAAGACACGGGTGCAAGCCCACGTAAATGGAAACAGAAAAGTCTGAGCCATTTGGGTAAAACACTGGGGTAAATCCTTAGTGGAAATGTGCCGTAAGAAAGAGAGGGAAAGGGAGAAGAGAGAGAGAGAGAGAGAGAGAGAGAGAGAGAGAGAGAGAGAATGAGGGTATGACATTGAATAATTAGTCCTAGACTGTTTGTGAGAGGGGGATGTTTAATTTTCAATGTGGATTTGTTATATTTATGGAACTGTGTGGTCATCCAACAGCAAAACAAAATAGAAAAACATAATGGTTAAATTGTGAACACAGTTCTTCAGAGATAATCAGAAAATAACACAGACACACACACACACACACACACACACACACACACACACACACACACAGCAGGGCTTGGCACAAAACAAACCCATTTGATCTTATCAAAACATAGCATTTGGCAAGTAACTTCTATGACTTAGACAAACAGTGCTTCTTTACTGGCTCAAGGCTTATCATGAAAACAAACAAGACAAGAGCATCAAGTTCACTGTGATGATACTTGTATCAATATGTGTAACATAGTCTACACACTGTTTCATATTCTAGTACAGTAGTGGTGAGGGACCTTACTGGACATTCTGTGCTAAGGACACGGTCAAATAACATTCAGTGCATTCAGTCCCACTTTCAGTAATCAGTCACACCACCACAGGTCAACATGAACTATAGATGTGCACCCACACACAAACACACACACACACAGAGACAAATACACACACACACACACAGCCACCCTTGGCAGAATACTCAGTGGGGCTCTGTAGATTCTATAGCTCCCTTGTGCTTCCTCCACCGGCAACACTCGGACACACATACCCCTTACCCCCCCAGCCCCCTCCCTCATATAAGCCCTACACACACACACACACACACACACACACACACACACAGGGATGGGGATCTAAAAGAGAGAGAGAGAGAGAGAGAGAGAGAGAGAGAGAGAGAGAGAGAGAGAGAGAGAGAGAGAGAGAGAGAGAGAGAGAGAGAGAGAGAGAGAGAGAGAGAGAGAGAGAGAAGGAGGGTATGACACTGACAAATTAGTCCTAGACTGTTTGTAAGAGGATGTGTAATGTTTGTGGTCAATTCGAGGGACGTACATCTTTTGCTACTCACTTTTGAAAGGAGCAACATTCTGGAATATAAAACAACTACCCCAGGAGATCAGGTAAGTGATTATGACACAATTATTTTTAAATGTTTTAAATTGTGACACGTGTGGTCATCCAACAGTAAAACAAAATGGACAAACATCATGGTCAAATTGTGCACACAGTTCTTCAGAGATAATAAGAAAATAATGAAAGTAATAGAAATAACAAATATCCTCAAATAAATCACTGAATTAAAACGATTAGAGGTTATCAAAGAGGGATATCAAAGCTGGTCTGTAGTGCACCTTTTGAAAACCCTGTGGTGGTGGCCTTCATATAACAATAATAATAATATATACCACTTAGCAGATGCTTTTATTCGAAGCGACTTACATTCATTTTGCCAAGCTCTGGTTCTGATCCACTGACTCTTGAATATAAAGTTAATGAAAGAGAGAGTTTGTTCTGTGTTGAACACAAACTCCATCTTTCACTCGAGCCTCTGGTGTCATATTAGGTGTAGAATATCAGACCTACCCGGCCATTCAGTGTTTTCCTATGTCATACAAGTGTAGCTTCTTCAATGGCAGACTGACATGGGCTTTAAACTATATATTTCGTAATCTGGGGTTAGCTTTCCCCAGGTTTTACCCTAGTTAGGCTAGGCTATGCTGTGTTTTGGATGTATTCTTAGCCTGGCACCACTATGTCGTTGGTAACCCTCTTCCTTAGTGACAGCTCTGGGGTGAGACCAAGCTAAGGATGCTCTTGGCTATGATGCGATGCTGAAACCCAACACGCAGTACTACTGGGTCAAGAACACAGAGATCTTATGACCACAACTTTGTCTAACTGTTCCATTGAAACACTCTGGAGCAATCAAAGACACCATGTATGAGTTTTCCTCTCAAAGAACCTGAATTACATTACAAGGTGTGCACATTTTTATTTTATTAGAAAAATATACTATAGAAATCATGGATACTACAGCCTAACGTGACTGTGCCTAAATGATAGCACTGTGTCACGAGTTACAAAGCCAGAACCCAGAAGCAGACCAGGACAAGGTAAGTTGAAACGAAGGTGAGTGTTTATTACAAATTCAAGAGTGATGCTGAATAATCCAGGGAACAGAGCGGGCGGCGTTGATTAGTTGTTGGGGGTGCAGTGGTTGATCCCATCCTGGGTCGGCAGCCGCCGACCACCAGGCAGAGGTTGGATGAAGGTTCCGGACGGGTGACTGCAGATGGAACAAAAACGGGGGTAAGTAAGCAACAAACCAACAAGGTGCAAAAACAACAAAACTAACGCTAGGCTCTAAGACTGATACTCTGGTAAACCTACTGTTCATGGCTAACGATCCGGCAGGGACTGGATGTTAGGCCAGAGCCTAAGAAGGGTGCTGATCAGGACCAGGTGTGCAGATTGCTGATGGGATGCAGGTGCGGAAATCGAGAGAGCTCCCCGGAGCGTTCCCGAACCCTCGGGAAACTGGAGATCACGAACAGAAAAACTAGTCACCAGACAGGACCCGACTCAGACTGCCGGGATCGTTACAGTACCCCCCCTCCGACGAACGCCACCGGCGGACTCCCGGAGCGCCAGGATGGAGGCGGTAGAAGTCACTGATGAGGTCAGCATCTAGGACCTGTCGCGCGGAATCCAACTCCTCTCTTCAGGACCATACCCCTCCCAGTCCACGAGATACGAAACCCCGGCCCCGCCGTCTGGAATCCATGATGCGACGCACCGTGTAGGCAGGACCACCTCCGATCATCCGAGGAGGAGGAGGAGGAGGCGGAGGAGGCAACAGAGGACTGAGGAAAACAGGCTTGAGGCAGGAGACATGAAAGGTGGGATGGACTCTGAGCGTCCTCGGTAGTTTGAGTCGAACTGCCACTGGATTGATCACCTTCTCCACCACAAACGGACCAATGAACTTCGGTAACAACTTCCTAGACTCAGTCCGTAACGGAAGATACCGTGTGGCCAACCAAACCCTATCTCCGATGGTATAGGTGGGAGCGGGGATCCGGCGACGATTCGCCTGGAGCTGATACCGGTCCGAAACTCTAAGGAGTGCCTTTCTGGCCCGATGCCAGGTCCGGTGGCAACGACGAATATGGGCCTGAACAGAAGGCACTGAGAGCTCCTTCTCCTGAGAAGGGAACAGGGGAGGTTGGTAGCCATACAGGCACTGGAAGGGAGACATCCCAGTGGCAGATGTGGGAGAGTATTGTGGGCATACTCAACCCAAGGCAACTGAGAGACCCAGGAGGTGGGGTTGGAAGAGACCAGACAGCGTAGCGTGGATTCCATCTTCTGGTTGGCTCTCTCCGCCTGACCATTGGATTGGGGGTGAAAACCAGATGTGAGACTGACTGTAGCTCCCAATGGCCAAACAGAAGGACTTCCAGACAGCAGAGGTAAACTGAGGGCCACGGTCGGAAACGATATCACTGGGCAAACCGTGGACCCTGAAAACCTCCTAACCAGGATCTCGGACGTCTCCGAGGCAGAGGGAAGCTTGGCAATTGGCACAAAGTGGGCGAACTTGCTGAATCTGTCCACGATAGTCAGAACGCACCGTGTTCCCCTCAGAAGCGGGCAACCCAGTGACGAAGTCCAGGGCCAGATGCGACCATGGTCGCCGGGAATAGGAAGGGGGTGAAGTAGTCCAGAGCTGGGCCGATTGGTACTCTTATTCTGCGCACACACTGGACAGGCAGCAACAAAACCCCGAGTATTCTCGGCCATGGCAGGCCACCAAAAAACGTCTGCGAAGAAACGCCATTGTCCGAGCCACGCCAGGAGTGACAAGCCATCTTGCTGGCGTGGGACCATTTGAGGACAGCAGGACGAACCGACTCAGGCACAAACAACCGACCGGGTGGACCGTTATCGGGACCGGGCTGAGTCCGAAGGGGGCCGCCAGCACCTCCTCCTCAATCTTCCACATAACTGCTCCCCACGACGCAGTTCCGGGGAGAATTGTCTCGGTCTTGGACCCACTCTCCTCCGTCTTGGAGAACATCCGGGACAAGGCGTCCGCCTGTCCGTTCTTAGATCCAGGTCGGAACGTCAGGGGAAAACTTGAATCGTCCGAAAAACAACGCCCACCTGGCCTGGACGGGGAGTTGAGACGTTTAGCCGATTGCACGTAAGCAAGATTCTTGTGGTCAGTCCAGACAATCAAAGGTTGCTCCGCCCTCCAACCAGTGGCGCCACTCCTCCAAGGCAAGTTTCACCGCGGAAGCTCCCGGTTACCCACATCGTAATTCCTCTCCGCAGGGCGAAAGGCGACGAGAGTAGTAGGCGAGGGATGGAGTTTACTGTCCGTGGAGCATCGCTGCGACAGGATGGCGCCAACTCCCACATCAGACGCGCGTCCACTTCAACGACGAACTGACGGGCGTGTCCGGTTGAGAGAGAATCGGTGCGTTGGTGAATCGCCTCTTCAAATCCAGAAACGCTCGATCCGCCTCCGGATTCCACTTCCGAAGGTCCTGATACTGGAAGTCAAGGCAGTTAACGGAGCGGCCACACGGCTGTAATCCCGGATGAATCTGCGGTAGAAATTCGCAAACCCCAAAAATCTCTGGAGCTGCAATCTGCGTACGGGCTGGGCCCATTCCAGAACCGCTCCTAACCTTCTCCTGGTCCATCCTAATCTCTCCCCTGGAGATGATGTACCCGAGAAAGGATGTCGTGTGGGCGTGAACTCGCACTTCTCGGCCTTCACGAACAGGCGATTCTCCAACAATCGCTGCAGAACCTGCCGGACATGCTGGACGTGGTCGGAAGGTTCCTTCGAGAAGATCAGAATGTCATCCAGGTAAACAAACACAAAGAGACCGATCATATCTCTCAGGACGTCGTTCACCATACTCTGGAATACCGCTGGAGCATTGGTCCAGTCCAAACGGCATCACCTGATACTCGGCGACCCATCGGTGTGTGGAAACCCGTTCAACCACTCGTCCCCCTCTCTGATCCGGACCATGTGATACGCATTGCGTAGGGTCTAGCTTGGTGAACACCGGGGAGCACCCTGTAAGGAGTCAAGGCAGAACTCATCAAGGGCAGGGGATACTTGTTCTTGACCGTGATGTCATTCAACCCCCGATAATCAATACACGGTCGAAGAGAGCCATCCTTCTTACCCACAAAGAAGAATCCGTCCCCAGGGGTGATGACGAGGGACGAACGAGACCAGCAGCTAGGGACTCCTTGATGTAGGTCTCCAAAGCCTCACGTTCAGGTCGGGAGATACTGTATAACCTTCCCTTGGGGTAGACAGCTCCAGGGAACAGGTTGATGGCACAATCATATGGTCGTGGGAGGGAGTGACAGAGCCTTCTGCTTACTGAAAACTTCCCCCAAATCGTGATATGTCTCGGGAACCAGGGACAAATCTGGGGGGTTTAGCCTCAATCACCTGACTGGGAACCGAATGGGGGCAGGCAGTCTTGAGACAGTTAGCATGACAATCAAGGCTCCAACTTCGTTACCTTGCCCGTCACCCAATCGAACGTGGGATTGTGTTCCTTCAGCCAGGGGTATCCAAGGACCAGAGGAACATGGGAAGACGGCAGAATGAAGAATGAAATCATCTCAGAATGATTCCCGACAACCGATCTTAACCCGGTTCAGTCCTCATCGTGATACGTGCCAGACTACTGCCGTTCAGAGTGGTCGCTTTTCAATGGCTTCCGGCAATTGCTCCTTGAAAGCCCCAGCTGTTCCACCAACTTTCGGCATCAAGAAAGCTTCCATCGGCACCTGAATCGATAAAAGCGTTAATCGCTAAGCTCTGATTCCTGTTCACAAGGGTAGCCGGGAAACGGGGTCTGACAGAGGTACTGAGAGGTTGAAACTGGCTCGCTAAAAGTCCTCCCAACTTTTAGCGAGCCGGGCAGTTTGGACGACCGCCGGGAACAAGTGGAGATGCAATGTCCCGAGCTACCACAGTAGAGGCAGCAGTTGGTCTTACGTCTATGTTGACGCTCCTCCTTGGTTAACCCGTCGCCCCACTTCTGCATGGGTTCAGAATCGGAGAGAGAGGACCTCTCCACTAATCCTTTGTGGTGGAGAATGATCGACGTGTTCTGGTCCACCACCCGACCCGACTGGGAACTGAGAAGCTGATCGATTGGACGGACCCCATTGCTTCTCCCTCCTTCGCTCTCGGACTCGATTATCCACCCGAATAGACAAGGCTACCAAGCTGTCCAGGTCACTAGGCTCCGGATAGGAGATCAACTCATCCTTGAGCTGCTCCGACAGACCCTGGTAAAAGGCCACTTGCAGAGACTCCTCTCGTTCCACCCACTCTCCACAGCCAACGTCTTGAACTCGATCACGAAGTCGGCCACGCGGTCACGAGTTCCTTGGTGAAGCGAAAACAGGCGCCTAGCTGCGTCCCTCCCTCGGACGGAATGGTCGAAGAGCTTCCTCATCTCGGCCGTGAACCCCTGGTATGAAGCCATGCAGGGGTCTTGTCGTTCAAACGGCTGAAGCCCACTCCAGCGCTCGACCACGCAGCAACGCAATCACAAAGGCTATCCTAGCCTTGTCTGTGGCATAAGAGTAGGGCTGTAGATCGAACACTAATCCACACTGCATAAGGAAGGAACGGCATCTTCCCAGCTCCCCCTCATATTTATCCGGCGTCGGAACCTTGGGCTCACGGAAGGACACAGCTCCAGAAGCGGCAGGCGAGATGGGTGAAACCCGGTAGTGGATCCTCCACCGGAAACTTGCGTTGGTTCTGGACCTCCGTCAGACCGGTAGAAAGGTTCCAACTGACAACGCGATCTCCTGTAGTACCGTGCTATGATGGCCCAACATCTTCTCCTGATGGGTAATGGCATGAACAGAGTCCAGGTCCGCTGGGTTCATTACTGGCCGGATCGTTCTGTCACGAAAGTTACAAAGCCAGAACCCAGAAGCAGACCAGGACAAGGTAAGTTGAAACGAAGGTGAGTGTTTATTACAAATTCAAGAGTGATGCTGAATAATCCAGGGAACAGAGCGGGCGGCGTTGATTAGTTGTTGGGGGTGCAGTGGTTGATCCCATCCTACGTCGGGCAGCCGCCGACCACCAGGCAGAGGTTGGATGAAGGTTCCGGACGGGTGACTGCAGATGGAACAAAACGGGGGGTAAGCAACAAACCAACAAGGTGCAAAAACAACAAAACTAACGCTTAGGCTCTAAGACTGATACTCTGGTAAACCTACTGTTCATGGCTAACGATCCGGCAGGGACTGGATGTTAGGCCAGAGCCTAAGAAGGGTGCTGATCAGGACCAGGTGTGCAGATTGCTGATGGGATGCAGGTGCGGAAATCAAGAGAGCTCCCCGGAGCGTTCCCGAACCCTCGGGAAACTGGAGATCACGAACAGAAAAACTAGTCACCAGACAGGACCCGACTCAGACTGCCG
>NW_025536875.1:0-47664 GCF_020615455.1 Coregonus clupeaformis
AAAAAAAGGGAAGCAGTTTCCACATGACGTAGTGTTGAGCTCACGCTTATCCGCCCTCAGGGATCTCCCCGTAGCTGGGGGAAAGTCCATGGTTGAGCCTGCACCCTGAATCTCCTATCCTCACCATCGACCAGGAGTAAAGTATGGGCCCACATTCCAGCCTCCCCGTTTCACCCCCAGCAGTACAAAGGGGACCTGCTCCCTCAGCTTGTCCTTAATCTCGGGCTGAGAGAGACCCCACACAGAGCAGGGCTTGTGTTGCCAGCCTTACCAGCTCCCTGAGCTCCTCTGTCTAATCACCTGCAGCAGCTGGTCCTCCTGGTACAGGAACTGGGAGGTGTGAACTGGACCTTGACTATCTGCTTCAGGTCACCGTGTGCTCCTGCGAGGTGATAGGAAGTGTGTGTGTGTGTGGGGGGAGGGAGGGGGGGAAGTAATAGAAATTATAGTTAGTTTGAGAGTCAGGTTATGAGACACTCAAGGAAGTTCAATGCATACATTGTTAAGGTGTAGATACTGGAGATTTCAACCTTCATCTTCTCTACACTGCAGGGCATGTTAGCCTCCCATCTCAGGAGTCATGGAACTGTTGAGAGACACCTGCATGCAGAACAAAGCAGCAGCATTATTCTAAGTCAGCATCAGCCTTCTGTTCTTCACACCAGGCTTTACATTAAATAAAGTAATCTGCTCTTGGAGTGAGGCTGGCAAAATATTGTTATGGGAAACAAGCCGGATGCAACTCCAAACCAGACAATGCATGGAGTATAATGAGCAGTTTGTCAGACAGAAATAAAGTGACAGTGAAGTGGTGTGACAAATCATTGACATTTTAGTTGTTGATGCCAAATCACTTCAAGTTTTTCTGTGCTACATTTGATCAAATACATTTTTTTGCTTAGATTCCTCCCACGTATAATTCTAATGCTCAGTCCATAGCCCATCAATGTTTTTTTCATGTTGCAACTGAGACATACTGTGAGTCAAAACAGAAGTTGCCCCTACATTTATCATTGCACAGTTGTTAATATGTATTATTATTTTTATAAAACTCAATAATCCTATTTTTCTTTAGTGTTGGAAAAATAAACATTGTGGTAAGAGTTGTGATGACAGTAAACAAGGATTAAATTATTATATTAAACACTCCATATACGAACAAAACTGATGAAAGATATAATCAACTGGCAGAAATAGTATAAAACATATATAAGTGAACATTGATGGCTGTTCTAAATCTCCAAATGCGGGAGCCTATGTGTTTTAAAGAGGACCTTGAAGTAAATTCCCAATTGGATGATAGTTTCCAACAAAATACTGACTATTGCTGAAAACAAAATATCCAGTACAGTGCAAACAATTTTAACCCAAATAGCTCATATCATGCCAAATTAGTTGTGTATGTATTTATTTTGTGCAGTACGACTGCTTTGTAGATGGTCTGGAACGAGCCCTAAATTAATTTCTTCAGCAGGAGCACACAATAGTATGTGATTGCAGCCTGAAGTGAGTGGTTCGCATGTGGGGCATTCCTGCATCCATTGGCCCCTGCAGGAATGCCCCCCCCGAGCATCCCATTAGTTCCTGCATGATCACCCCTCCTCGAGCATGCCATCTTCATGCTTGTGTGACACTTTTGATATTCTGGATTTCCTGATTGTGTATGCAAGTAAAATGTGGGTCAAAAAGGGAAATAGAAGTATTATCAGAGTTTTTTGGTGGTGAAGGACACTGTCTACCAGTGTCCTAGCTAGCTAGCTACCAGTGTCGTCCAATTTAGATGTGACCTTCTAAATGTCCATTGATGTACAGTGGGGGAGCTGGTGATTTGGTAGCTTGTATGATATCCTATTTTCTCTTTAGGAGCAAGAATAAAGTGAGTTCTCCCAGATTCTTAGAGACCTGTCCCAGATTGGGGATGCTGTCATGATCACTTGTGCAAAAGGCGGGGTCCAGTTCTCAGCCTGTGGTTGGGCACTGGCATCATCAAGCTGTCCCAGACCAACAGCGTGGGCAATGAGGATGAAGCGGTGAGAGAGGTCTGGAGGACTGACTGCCTCCTCACACATACACACACACAAACACACTCTCTCTCTCTCACACACACTCACACACATATAAACATTTTCCCTGACAGTCAAAGCAACAGACACAGAAGATAATTTGTAGCCAGGCAACTGACCACTAGGCCGACCACTTCAATAGCTGTTACTGTAGCTGTTTGGATCGTTGTTTTGAACCAAGTGCACATATGAAATGTTCAGTCATATTTCCACTTAAAGTGATATTAATGGAGAACTTCACATAATAAAACAGTTTTGCAGCAAAATGCCTATTTCCCCTAATTTTGCAACACCCTCTGGGTTATTTGAGGCTGATTCATCTGAAGAAAGCAAGAGCCATGATTCCAAAGTGACACATTTTGTATTCTGTCTCCTACAGGTGAACATTGAGATCAATGAACCAGTGCAGCTCATCTTTGTCCACGACTAGCTGAACTTCTTCTCCAGAGCTACTCCTCTCTCAAGACAGTCACCCATGTCAGCTGACGTCCTTCTTCATAGACTACAGAGGGAAGATGTCACACCACTTACATTTTCAATTTTAAATGCAACTCTCAAAGCCAACCAAGGCCATACTTGAGTCACGTTACCTATTATTTTATTGTAGCACTTGACATTCCAGAACGGAATGAAGTGGCAATAACATGGTTTCCATAACCACTGTTGGCCTTGAAGACTCAGATCTACTGTCACGCTCGTTGACTGAAGACTCGTGGAACCAAGGCGCAGCGTGATAAGCGTACATCTTTATTTAGTACACAACAACACGAACAAAACAACAAACAAACGATACGTGAAGTCCTGAGGTTATAACACAACAAACCTTTACGGAACAAGATCCCACAAACTAACTGGTGCCAACAGGCTGCCCTAATGGTCCCCAATCAGAGACAACGAGCTACAGCTGCCTCTGATTGGGAACCACCCTGGCCAACATAGAACTAAACGATCTAGAACAAAAAACATAGAAAACTAAACATAGAAAAATAAACACCCTGGCTCAACATTTAAGAGTCCCCAGAGCCAGGGCGTGACATCTACATAGAGGTTCTGTTCAAAATGTGTAAAACCATCTCAACCTGGTTGCTCTCTCCCTCCGGTGGTGGAGTATAGGATTGCAGACACGGGCTACATCAAGTATTAACTGGCACCTGAGATTGTCGAAGGGTGCATCCTAATCCTCAACCTGACTAAGCAAGTCTGAGAACACTTGGACTGAACCCTGAAGAAGACTGTCTGGTTACCTTTAAAGAGGTATGAATGTTCCGCAGTTCCCAATATGTTACAGATGTCAGTTAAATCCTGTAGGAATGATGAATACTGTATTATGGTTAAGGCAATATAACTAGTGATATGTTTTGTGATACTAATGTGTTACTATGCAAGAAACATTTAAGATGTTTGGTGGATACAGTATGTTTGCCACACCTTGTTGATTCTCATCAAACAGCTCATTTATAGGCTTATAAATTTTGCAAGTACATAGTATTAGGCTGTGTTGTATTCAGGGGCGGCCTGTTCAATAGGGCGATATGGGCAACGCACTGCCAAACGGGAAAAGGAAGGGATTTTTTTTTCTAATCAATTATATCACGGCAACAGTAGTTATCAGTGTTGTAATCTATACGTCTGATCTGCCACAGTGCCACACTGCCACTAAATGTCGAATCAGGCTAAAGTCGTGCTTCAAATGGTTCCCCCTTTGGGGCGATTTCAGTCAGGTTGAAAATCGCCCAGAAGTCTCTCATAGCCTCTAATGTAAAATCTATTTTTTTCAAATTTCAGAGCCTTCAATACAATCTCATGGGTGTCTGAGGGCTTGCACTACGCGTCATCATACGTAACGTAACGTAACCATGAACGTAACTGAGAAAAGAGCGGATTGTGTCTTTGAAAGAAGTTCCTTTTTTGTCGGTGAACAAATGAAGATAAATTGGCAACGAAACAATTAGGACCTCCCAGACCAAATTTAATAATTCAACAGGTTTCTACTTAAAGGCGGAAAGTCCTACACCCGAGGATTTTCCAAAAATTGGTATTGAACGGAAAAATAACATTGCCACTCAACTTGATGAGGGATACAGGCTAGCTGTCCGCCGCCACAACGATGAGGTTAGTGTTGATAATCACAAGTTTACTGGAGAACTGAGACCAAGTAGAGACTTTGGACAGGGTGGATATGGTATAATAAAGGCAGTTTATTCAGAGGTAAAGATATCTGGAAGTGACGGACCCGTTCGTCAAACTCTTAGGGAGCTATAAATTAAGCCCCATTACTTACCATATCAGATAAGAGAAATTGCTGCAGCTACATATATTTTACATCCTGGCCCTACATAGTTCACTATTTGCATCACTTACCAAAATATTACATGTGGTCACATATGCTTGGAAAGTGGAGATGCCATAGAACGTCAAAAAAGTAAACATTGCTGGAGACACATTGCCGTTTGGAGAAGACATCGCGTTTGCTAGCGAAGAGATTTGTTGTGGCAAATGAACTGGGCTGGGAATTGCCAGGAACCTCACGATAAGATATGCATCAGCATTTGCAGTCTCATGATTCTATACGTATTGCATTCGATACTGTGATTTTATTGCGCACCATATGTCTGTTGCAGAGGGATCAGAAAGCCATGAGAACGAAGTTTTGATCAGTCATGGAAATAAAAGTGCTGGAAAACAAATTGGCTCCCAATGTGAAAAGATTGAGAACAAGCTATGAAGGAACAATAATGGTGTTTTGGTGCTAGGTACAGCCAACTAGCGCTAAAATATTGCGATATTGTCAATACAGTATATCGTAAAGTTCACATATGTAACTCGATTTCTTTCACCCCAATCCCTCAA
Organism: Coregonus clupeaformis; assembly: GCF_020615455.1. NCBI lineage: Eukaryota > Metazoa > Chordata > Actinopteri > Salmoniformes > Salmonidae > Coregonus > Coregonus clupeaformis. The sequence goes on from NW_025536875.1 coordinate 4,914, forward strand.
ATTAACGGTAAATAACTGAATTGTTTGCCCACATTTAGCTAAGATGATTAGCTAGCCAGCTAAAATGTTTTATTTAGTTGGCAGTCGCATCTACAATAGTTTACTGTCAATAACATGTCTCCAAAAATGACGTGGTGTCTCCAATTGTGTTGACATTTTTACAATTGCGTGGCATCCATGAGTATCCACTTTCTGTAGCTCAGCTGGTAGAGCACGGCGCTTGTAACGCCAAGGTAGTGGTATCGACCACCCATACACAAAAATGTATGCACGCATGACTGTAAGTCGCTTTGGATAAAAGCGTCTGCTAAATGGCAATATTATTATTATTATTATTATCTGAAGAGAGCCCAAACATTGTGTGCTGACATTTTATGCAATAAATGAAGTAGGTTGAATCTAGTAGTTCTGATCTTCTGATTGGTCCTGATGAGTTGGGCGAGGTACCCTCCAGGCTACTGTCACTGTTGCATTGGCTCTGAGTCGGTTCTCTGTCTTCAAATGTTCAGCCTAAGAGAGGGGATTTTTGTGTGTGTGTGTGTGTGTGTGTGTTTAACAGTGATGAGTGTGTGTGTGTGTGTGTGTGTGTGTGTGTGTTTAACAGTGATGAGTGTGTGTGTGTGTGTTTGTGTGTGTGTGTGTGTGTGTGTCCTCAGAGCAAGAACTCGTGAGTTGGAAGAACTGAGAGGCCTATGGCGTGGGTGTTGTCTTGGCCACCTGCTGACAAGGCTGACAAGATAGGACCCTTTTTGTCCATTGTTATTGGATAGGAACAGAACTTATAACCAGCTCCTGACCTAAATAGATCTTAGCACAACATTTTACTCAACATATCATATTCCATATTCACTATAACAAATATATTTACTACGACATTAGCAAGAACCGCCACATCCTCAGCCGGCTAATCCAGTGTGTGAAGTTTTGCGGAGTGTTTGAGTTAGCTTCACGAGGCAAAGATGAAACTGAGGGCTCCACCAACCCTGGTAAGCCAACACTTTTGAGATCAGTCAATAAATGCTTCTGGTATTGACATATGCTGCCCCTGTCTTCATGTTGTTGCTGGACATATCTTTTTTTAAAATGTGTGTAGGTCACCTAAATCATCAGAAAAATTGCCCCCCTGAGAATTTTTTTTCAGGAGCCGCCACTGGTTGTATTGAAATACTCACATACAGTGGGGAAAAAAGTATTTAGTCAGCCACCAATTGTGCAAGTGTAACGATCCCGGCAGTCAGAGTCGGGTCCTGTCTGGTGACTAGTTTTTCCGTTCGTGATCTCCAGTTTCCCGAGGGTTCGGGAACGCTCCGGGGAGCTCTCTTGTTTTCCGCACCTGCATCCCATCAGCAATCTGCACACCTGGTCCTGATCATCACCTTCTTAGGCTCTGGCCAAACATCCAGTTCCTGCCGGATCGTTAGCCATGAACAGTAGGTTTATCAGAGTATCAGTTCTAGAGCTTCTAGCGTTAGTTTTGTTGTTTTGTACCTTGTTGGTTTATTGTTGACTTACCTCCGTTTTTGTTCCATCTCCAGTCACTCGGCCGGGAACCCTCACCCTACCTCTGCCTGATGGTGGCGGCTGCCGAGCCATCATTGGACCAACAACTGCACCCTCAACAACTCATCCACGCCCGCCCGCTCTGTTCCTGGATTATCCTGCACCTTTTTGAATCTGTAATAAACCCTCACCTTCGTTCAACTCTCCTTGTCCTGGTCTGCTTCTGGGTTCTGTCTGAGGGAACCGTGACAGAACGATCCGGCCAGTAATGAACCCAGTGGACCTGGACTCTGTTCGCCATGCCATTACCCATCAGGAGAAGATGTTGGGCCATCATAGCACGGTACTACAGGAGATCGCGTTGTCAGTTCGAACCTTTCTACCGGTCTGACGGAGGTCCAGAACCAACGCAAGTTTCCGGTGGAGGATCCACTACCGGTTTCACCCATCTCGCCTGCCGCTTCTGGAAGCTGTGTCCTTCCGTGAGCCCGAGGTTCCGACGCGGATAGATATGAGGGGGAGCTGGGAAGATGCCGTTCCTTCCTATGCAGTGTGGATTAGTGTTCGATCTACAGCCCTACTCTTATGCCACAGACAAGGCTAGGATAGCCTTTGTGATTGCGTTGCTGCGTGGTCGAGCGCTGGAGTGGGCTTCAGCGTTTGGGAACGACAAGACCCCTGCATGGCTTCATACCAGGGGTTCACGGCCGAGATGAGGAAGCTCTTCGACCATTCCGTCCGAGGGAGGGACGAGCTAGGCGCCTGTTTTCGCTTCACCAAGGAACTCGTAGCGTGGCCGACTTCGTGATCGAGTTCAAGACGTTGGCGGTGGAGAGTGGGTGGAACGAGGAGTCTCTGCAAGCGGCCTTTACCAGGGTCTGTCGGAGCAGCTCAAGGATGAGTTGATCTCCTATCCGGAGCCTAGTGACCCTGGACAGCTTGGTAGCCTTTGTCTATTCGGGGTGGATAATCGAGTCCGAGAGCGAAGGAGGGAGAAGCAATGGGGTCCGTCCAATCGATCAGCTTCTCAGTTCCCAGTCGGGTCGGGTGGTGGACCAGAACACGTCGATCATTCTCCACCACAATGGATTAGTGGAGAGGTCCCTCTCTCCCGATTCTGAACCCATGCAAGTGGGGGGAGTTAACCAGAGGAGGTCAACATAGACGTAGGGGACCAACTGCTGCCTCTACTGTGGTAGCTCGGGACATTACATCTCCACTTGTTCCCGGCGGTCGTCAAACTGCCCGGCTCGCTAAAGTTGGGAGGACTTTTAGCGAGCCAGTTTCAACCTCTCAGTACCTCTGTCAGACCCCCGGTTTCCCGGCTACCCTTGTGAACAGGAATCAGAGCTTAGCGCTTAACGCTTTATCGATTCAGGTGCCGATGGAAGCTTTCTTGATGCCGAGTTGGTGGAACAGCTGGGGCTTTCCAAGGAGCAATTGCCGGAAGCCATTGAAGCGACCACTCTGAACGGCAGTAGTTGGCACGTATCACGATGAGGACTGAACCGGTTAAGATGCGGTTGTCGGGAATCATTCTGAGATGATTTCATCTTCATTCTGCCGTCTTCCCATGTTCCTCTGGTCCTTGGATACCCCTGGCTGAAGGAACACAATCCCACGCTCGATTGGGTGACGGGCAAGGTAACGAGTTGGAGCCGATTGTCATGCTAACTGTCTCAAGACTGCCTGCCCCTATTCGGTTCCCAGTCAGGTGATTGAGGCTAAACCCCCAGATTTGTCCCTGGTTCCCGAGACATATCACGATTTGGGGGAAGTTTTCAGTAAGCAGAAGGCTCTGTCACTCCCTCCCCACCGACCATAATGATTGTGCCATCAACCTGGTTCCTGGAGCTGTCTACCCCAAGGAAGGTTATACAGTATCTCCCGACCTGAACGTGAGGCGTTGGAGACCTACATCAAGGAGTCCCCTAGCTGCTGGTCTCGTTCGTCCCTCGTCATCACCCCCTGGGGGCAGGATTTTCTTTGTGGGTAAGAAGGATGGCTCTCTTCGACCGTATTGATTATCGGGGGTTGAATGACATCACGGTCAAGAACAAGTATCCTGGCCTTGATGAGTTCTGCCTTCGACTCCTTACAGGGTGCTACGGTGTTCACTAAGCTAGACCTACGCAATGCGAATCACCTGGTCGGATCAGAGAGGGGGACGAGTGGTTGACGGGTTTCAATACACCGATGGGTCACTCGAGTATCAGGTGATGCCGTTTGACTGACCAATGCTCCAGCGGTATTCCAGAGTATGGTGAACGACGCTCCTGAGAGATATGATCGGGTCTCTTTGTGTTTGTTTACCTGGATGACATTCTGATCTTCTCGAAGGAACCTTACCACGTCCCAGCATGTCCGGCAGGTTCTGCAGCGATTGTTGGAGAATCGCCTGTTCGTGAAGGCCGAGAAGTGTGAGTTTCACGCCCACACGACATCCTTTCTCGGGTACATCATCTCCAGGGGAGAGATTAGGATGGACCAGGAGAAGGTTAGAGCGGTTCTGGAATGGGCCCAGCCCGTACGAGATTGCAGCTCCAGAGATTTTTGGGGTTTGCGAATTTCTACCGCAGATTCATCCGGGATTACAGCCGTGTGGCCGCTCCATTAACTGCCTTGACTTCCAGTATCAGGACCTTCAAGTGGAATCCGGAGGCGGATCGAGCGTTCTGGATTTGAAGAGGCGATTCACCAACGCACCGATTCTCTCTCTCAACCGACACGGCCCGTCAGTTCGGCCGCTGAAGTGGACGCGTCTGATGGGGGAGTTGGCGCCATCCTGTCGCAGCGATGCTCCACGGACAGTAAACTCCATCCCTGCGCCTACTACCGCCGCCTTCGCCTGCGGAGAGGAATTACGATGTGGGTAACCGGAGCTTCTCGCGGTGAAACTTGGCTTGGAGGAGTGGCGCCACTGGTTGGAGGGGGGGAGCAACCGTTTATTGTCTGGACGACCACAAGAATCTTGCTTACGTGCAATCGAGCTAAACGTCTCAACTCCCGCCAGGCCAGGTGGGCGTTGTTTTTCGGACGATTCAAGTTTTTCCTGACGCCGACCTGGATCTAAGAACGGCAAGGCGGACGCCTTGTCCCGGATGTTCTCCAAGACGGAGGAGAGTGGGTCCAAGACCGAGACAATTCTCCCCCGAACTGCATCGGGGAGCAGTTATGTGGAAGATTGAGGAGGAGGTGCTGGTGGCCCTTCGGACTCAGCCCGGTCCGGTAACGGTCCACCCGGTCGGTTGTTTGTGCCTGAGTCGGGTTCGTCCTGCTGTCCTCAAATGGTCCCACGCCAGTAAGATGGCTTGTCACCCTGGCGTGGCTCGGATAATGGCGTTTCTTCGCAGACGTTTTGGTGGCCTGCCGTGGCCGAGGATACTCGGGGTTTTGTTGCTGCCTGTCCAGTGTGTGCGCAGAATAAGAGTACCAATCGGCCCAGCTCTGGACTACTTCACCCCTTCCTATTCCCCGGCGACCATGGTCGCATCTGGCCCTGGACTTCGTCACTGGGTTGCCCGCTTCTGAGGGGAACACGGTCGTTCTGACTATCGTGACAGATTCAGCAAGTTCGCCCACTTTTGTGCCAATTGCCAAGCTTCCCTCTGCCTCGGAGACGTCCGAGATCCTGGTTAGGGAGGTTTTCAGGGTCCACGGTTTGCCCAGTGATATCGTTTCCGACCGTGGCCCTCAGTTTACCTCTGCTGTCTGGAAGTCCTTCTGTTTGGCCATTGGAGCTACAGTCAGTCTCACATCTGGTTTTCACCCCCAATCCAATGGTCAGGCGGAGAGAGCCAACCAGAAGATGGAATCCACGCTACGCTGTCTGGTCTCTTCCAACCCCACCTCCTGGGTCTCTCAGTTGCCTTGGGTTGAGTATGCCCACAATACTCTCCCCTACATCTGCCACTGGGATGTCTCCCTTCCAGTGCCTGTATGGCTACCAACCTCCCTTGTTCCCTTCTCAGGAGAAGGAGCTCTCAGTGCCTTCTGTTCAGGCCCATATTCGTCGTTGCCACCGGACCTGGCATCGGGCCAGAAAGGCACTCCTTAGAGTTTCGGACCGGTATCAGCTCCAGGCGAATCGTCGCCGGATCCCCGCTCCCACCTACACCATCGGAGATAGGGTCTGGTTGGCCACACGGGATCTTCCTTTACGGACTGAGTCTAGGAAGTTGTTACCGGAAGTTCATTGGTCCGTTTGTGGTGGAGAAGGTGATCAATCCAGTGGCAGTTCGACTCAAACTACCGAGGACGCTCAGAGTCCATCCCACCTTTCATGTCTCCTGCCTCAAGCCTGTCTTCCTCAGTCCTCTGTTGCCTCCTCCGCCTCCTCCTCCTCCTCCTCGGATGATCGGAGGTGGTCCTGCCTACACGGTGCGTCGATCATGGATTCCAGACGGCGGGGCCGGGGTTTCCAGTATCTCGTGGACTGGGAGGGGTATGGTCCTGAAGAGAGGAGTTGGATTCGCGCGGTTACAGGTCCTAGATGCTGACCTCATCAGTGATTTCTACCGCCTCCATCCTGGCGCTCCGGGAGGTCCGCCCGGTGGCGTTCGTCGGAGGGGGTACTGTAACGATCCCGGCAGTCTGAGTCGGGTCCTGTCTGGTGACTAGTTTTTCCTGTTCGTGATCTCCAGTTTCCCGAGGGTTCGGGAACGCTCCGGGGAGCTCTCTTGTTTTCCGCACCTGCATCCCATCAGCAATCTGCACACCTGGTCCTGATCATCACCCTTCTTAGGCTCTGGCCAAACATCCAGTTCCTGCCGGATCGTTAGCCATGAACAGTAGGTTTATCAGAGTATCAGTTCTAGAGCTTCTAGCGTTAGTTTTGTTGTTTTGTACCTTGTTGGTTTATTGTTGATCTTACCTCCGTTTGTTCCATCTCCAGTCACTCGTCCGGAACCCTCACCCTACTCTGCCTGATGGTCGGGCGGCTGCCGAGCCATCATTGGACCAACAACTGCACCCTCAACAACTCATCCACGCCGCCCGCTCTGTTCCCTGGATTATCCTGCACCTTTTTTGAATCTGTAATAAACCCTCACCTTCGTTCAACTCTCCTTGTCCTGGTCTGCTTCTGGGTTCTGTCTGAGGGAACCGTGACAGCAAGTTCTCCCTCTTAAAAAGATGAGAGAGGCCTGTAATTTTCATAATAGGTACACGTCAACTATGACAGACAAATTGAGAAAAATAAATCCAGAAAAATCACATTGTAGGATTTTAAAATAATTTATTTGCAAATTATGGTGGAAAATAAGTATTTGGTCACCTACAAACAAGCAAGATTTCTGGCTCTCACAGACCTGTAACTTCTTCTTTAAGAGGCTCCTCTGTCCTCCACTCGTTACCTGTATTAATGGCACCTGTTTGAACTTGTTATCAGTATAAAAGACACCTGTCCACAACCTCAAACAGTCACACTCCAAACTCCACTATGGCCAAGACCAAAGAGCTGTCAAAGGACACCAGAAACAAAATTGTAGACCTGCACCAGGCTGGGAAGACTGAATCTGCAATAGGTAAGCAGTTTGGTTTGAAGAAAATCAACTGTGGGAGCAATTATTAGAAATGGAAGACATACAAGACCACTGATAATCTCCCCCGATCTGGGGCTCCACGCAAGATCTCACCCTGTGGGGTCAAAATGATCACAAGAACGGTGAGCAAAAATCCCAGAACCACACGGGGGGACCTAGTGAATGACCTGCAGAGAGCTGGGACCAAAGTAACAAAGCCTACCATCAGTAACACACTACGCCGCCAGTGACTCAAATCCTCTGCAGTGCCAGACGTGTTCCCCAGCTTAAGCCAGTACATGTCCAGGCCCGTCTGAAGTTTTGCCAGAGTGCATTTGGATGATCCAGAAGAGGATTGGGAGAATGTCATATGGTCAGATGAAACCAAAATAGAACGTTTTTGGTAAAAACTCAACTCGCCGTGTTTGGAGGACAAAGAATGCTGAGTTGCATCCAAAGAACACCATACCTACTGTGAAGCATGGGGGGTGGAAACATCATGCTTTGGGGCTGTTTTTCTGCAAAGGGGACCAGGACGACTGATCCGTGTAAAGGAAAGAATGAATGGGGCCATGTATCGTGAGATTTTGAGTGAAAACCTCCTTCCATCAGCAAGGGTATTGAAGATGAAACGTGGCTGGGTCTTTCAGCATGACAATGATCCCAAACACACCGCCCGGGCGACGAAGGAGTGGCTTCGTAAGAAGCATTTCAAGGTCCTGGAGTGGCCTAGCCAGTCTCCAGATCTCAACCCCATTGAAAATCTTTGGAGGGAGTTGAAAGTCCGTGTTGCCTTAGCGACAGCCCCAAAACATCACTGCTCTAGAGGAGATCTGCATGGAGGAATGGGCCAAAATACCAGCAACAGTGTGTGAAAACCTTGTGAAGACTTACAGAAAACGTTTGACCTGTTTTATTGCCAACAAAGGGTATATAACAAAGTATTGAGAAACTTTTGTTATTGACCAAATACTTATTTTCCACAATAATTTGCTAATAAATTCATAAAAAATCCTACAATGTGATTTACTTGAATTTTTTTCCTAATTTTGTCTGTCATAGTTGACGGGTACCTATGATGAAAATTACAGGCCTCTCTCATATTTTGAAGTGGGAGAACTTGCACAATTGGTGGCTGACTAAATACTTTTTTCCCCACTGTATAACAAAGTATTGAGAAACTTTTGTTATTGACCAAATACTTATTTTCCACCATAATTTGCAAATAAATTCATTAACAATCCTACAATGTGATTTTCTGGATTTTTTTTCTAATTTTGTCTGTCATAGTTGACGTGTACCTATGATGAAAATTACAGGCCTCTCTCATCTTTTTAAATGGGAGAACTTGCACAATTGGTAGCTGACTAAATACTTTTTTCCCCCACTGTACCTGTACACATCACAAGGGAGTTTGTATTTAGAGCAAGCTTTTTGCTTGTTCTCTTGAGATTGTCAGATCATTTTATTGTCTAACATAGTATGTCACAAATATTGCATGATGTGAACTTCTGACATGTCTGGGACAGAGGAGGATGGTGGGAGGACCTATAGGAGGACGTGCTAATTGTAATTGCTGGAATGGAATCAATTGAACGGAGTCAAACACATTGTTTCTATGTGTTTGATTTGTTTGGTACCATTCCATTAATTCCATTCCAGCCATTACAATGAACTTGTCCTCTTATAGCTTTTCCCACTAGCCTCCTCTGGTCTGGGACATGCAGTAGCATTCCTCCCACTGAGTTAAAATATGTGTACAGAACATGTGCCTCTGTTATGTACAGTGGCGTCCATAATTATTGACACCTGTCGTGGAAATTCTAACCAATAAGGAGAGACTTTGTTAATTCTTCAAACAATCAATACTTTATTATACGAATTGCAATAAGGAAGCTGGTCGACCCCACACTCTTGAGCGTGAGACCGAGGCTTAAAATCATACAGAGAATACAGGGCCTTATATAGCAGACCTAGAAATGCTTAGTCATGGCTGGTTCCACCCCTCCCCGGAAGATCAGGGCATCATAAGCTATCTTGTTTTCTTCTTGTGGCCAGGTGTTTTGGTTGTGTGAGGTTATAGGCACAAACAAGTGATAACGGCAGTTCCGTTACTCCTTTCTCTCCCAAGCTAGCCTCCGTTCTCTTCTATCTCCCCCCACAGCTGTGCCCTTGGAAGATATGAGAAGAAACAGGATGGGCTGAGACACTATGGTCACTTCTCAGAGGCTCTTTGTCTTATGCCGTGTGACCAGGTTACTCAGAAGCAAAGAGAAATTGAAACAATACAGGTCTATCTGTTCCTCAAGTTTATCTCTATCTCGAATGGCAGGTTATCTCTGAGTCGCCCCATGTCCTTGACAATAGGCCCAGACCAGCTGCAGCGAGCAGAAAGAGAGAACCATCCTTTCTCAGAAGCACAGTATTGCAAGTTATGAAAATATCTTTACCAATGTTAAGCATATAGTTGTTTACTATCGATATATAGTAAACAGGGCAGGTAAATACATTCATTTTCCCCCCTACACACTTTTGATAAAGATGAGGAAAAAATACTGTATAAAATAAGTAATACAAATACTGATTTCAAAGGTTCCACAGGTTTTCAAAGGGGTTCATGTCCAGACACTGATTTTTGTTGATTTGTTGATTTTTGTGGTCAATTAACTATTTCTTTGTGGATTTTGATGTGTGCTTGGGGTTATTGTGTTGCTCAAGATCCACTTGCAGCCAAGTTTCGACCATAGGTGCATGGCCAAAAAGCTATATTTTCATGTCATCCAACAAATGTAAACGCTTGGAGTTTGATCAACCGCATTGGCACTTGGATTGGAACCGGTGCTATGGTCAGATGACATGACAATATAACTCTTTGGCCATGCACAGCAGTGGTGGGTTTGGCGTAAAAATATAGAAAATGAAGCATATGCAGAAAAGTAACTCATACCTATTGTAAAATATGGTGGTGGATCTTTGATTATATTGGGCTATTTTGCTTCCACTGGTCCTGGGGCCCTAGTTAAGGTCAACAGCATCATAATCTTTACCCAGTACCAGGACATTTTAGACAAAAACCTGGTTGCCTCTGCCAGGAGGCTGAAACTAGGCCGCAAGGGATCTTTCAGGAAGACAATAACCCCAAGCATTAATCAATTTCCACAAATAAAGTGTTAATTGACCACAAAATCAACATTTTGCAATGGCCATCTCAGTCTCCGGACTTGAACCCCCTTGGAAACCTGTGGTTTGAATTGAAGAGGGCAGTCCATTTGCACAGACGAAGGGTCTGGAAAGATCCTCAACTGGCAGCTTCATTAAATAGTACTTGAAAACACCAGTCTCAACGTCAACAGTGAAGAGGCGACTCCGGGATGCTGACCTTCTAGGCAGAGTTGCAAAGAAAAGCCATATCTCAGACTGGCAAATAAAAAGAAAAGATTAAGATGGGCAAAAGAACACAGACACTGGACTTTTCTTTGCAACTCTGCCTAGGTCAGCATCCCGGAGTCACCTCTTCACTGTTGACGTTGAGACTGGTGTTTTGTGGGTACTATTTAATGAAGCTGCCAGTTGAGGACCTGTGAGGCATCTGTTTCTCAAACTAGACACTCTAATGTATTTGTCTTCTTGCTCCGGGGCCTCCCACTCCTCTTTCTATTCTGGTTAGAGCCAGTTTGCACTGTTCTGTGAAGGGAGTAGTACACAGCGTTGTACGAGATCTTCAGTTTCTTGGCAATTTCTCGCATAGAATAGCCTTCATTTCTCAGAACAAGAATAGACTGACGAGATTCAGAAGAAAGTTATTTGTTTCTGGCCATTTTGAACCTGTAATCGAACCCACAATTGCTGATGCTCCAGATACTCAACTAGTCTCAAGGAGGCCAGTTTTATTGCTTCTTTAATCAGCACAACAGTTTTCAGCTGTGCTAACATAATTGCAAAAGTGTTTTCTGATTATCAATTAGCCTTTTAAAATGATAAACTTGGATTAGCAAACACAACATGCCATTGGAACACAGGACTGATGGTTGCTGATAATGGGCCTCTGTACGCCTATGTAGATATTCCATAAAAAATCAGCCGTTTCCAGCTACAATAGCCATTTACAACATTAACAATGTCTACGCTGTATTTCTGATCAATTTGATGTTATTTTAATGGACAAAGAAATTGCTTTTCTTTCGAAAACAAGGACATTTCTAAGTGACCCCAAACTTTTGAACGGTAGTGTATATTGTTGGCCTTACTGCTATTAGCCCATACAAATGCATTGAATAACACATTCACTACATGGAACAACAGATAGTCCCCAAAAAAATCTAAAGGAAGGAAAATGTATTTAACCCCCTTCGTTTTGGCACTAAACAGTCTCCATATACATCCATCCTTCAGACGGGTCTTGTGAGGCCTGTGGGAGTAAAACAACTGACATGTACGTGTTTGTGAGAGTCTCAGCATCCACAGCTAATGAAGTCACTGAAAACAAAGAGTTGCAGTCTGTTTTGGAATGGGTGGCCAGTAATAATAAACTGGTCCTGAACATCTCTAAAACTAAGAGCATTGTATTTGGTACAAATCATTCCCTAAGTTCTAGACCTCAGCTGAATCTGCTAATGAATGGTGTGGCTGTTGAACAAGTTGAGGAGACTAAATTACTTGGTGTTACCTTAGATTGTAAACTGTCATGGTCAAAACATATACACTGCTCAAAAAAATTAAGGGAACACTTAAACAACACAATGTAACTCCAAGTCAATCACACTTCTGTGAAATCAAACTGTCCACTTAGAAAGCAACACTGATTGACAATAAATTCCACATGCTGTTGTGCAAATGGAATAGACAACAGGTGGAAATTATAGGCAATTAGCAAGACACCCCAATAAAGAAGTGGTTCTGCAGGTGGTGACCACAGACCACTTCTCAGTTCCTATGCTTCCTGGCTGATGTTTTGGTCACTTTTGAATGCTGGCGGTGCTTTCACTCTAGTGGTAGCATGAAACGGAGTCTACAACCCACACAAGTGGCTCAGGTAGTGCAGCTCACCCAGGATGGCACATCAATGCGAGCTGTGGCAAGAAGGTTTGCTGTGTCTGTCAGCGTAGTGTCCAGAGCATGGAGGCGCTACCAGGAGACAGTTCAGTACATCAGGAGACGTGGAGGAGGCCGTAGGAGGGCAACAACCCAGGACCGCTACCTCTGCCTTTGTGCAAGGAGGAGCAGGAGGAGCACTGCCAGAGCCCTGCAAAATGACCTCCAGCAGGCAACAAATGTGCATGTGTCTGCTCAAACGGTCAGAAACAGACTCCATGAGGGTGGTATGAGGGCCCGACGTCCACAGGTGGGGGTTGTGCTTACAGCCCAACACCATGCAGGACGTTTGGCATTTGCCAGAGAACACCAAGATTGGCAAATTCGCCACTGGCGCCCTGTGCTCTTCACAGATGAAAGCAGGTTCATACTGAGCACATGTGACAGACGTGACAGAGTCTGGAGACGCCGTGGAGAACGTTCTGCTGCCTGCAACATCCTCCAGCATGACCGGTTTGGCAGTGGGTCAGTCATGGTGTGGGGTGGAATTTCTTTGGGGGGCCACACAGCCCTCCATGTGCTCGCCAGAGGTAGCCTGACTGCCATTAGGTACCGAGATGAGATCCTCAGACCCCTTGTGAGACCATATGCTGGTGCGGTTGGTCCTGGGTTCCTCCTAATGGAAGACAATGCTAGACCTCATGTGGCTGGAGTGTGTCAGCAGTTCCTGCAAGAGGAAGGCATTGATGCTATGGACTGGCCTGCCCGTTCCCAGACCTGAATCCAATTGAGCACATCTGGGACATCATGTCTCGCTCCATCCACCAACGCCACGTTGGTGTCCAGGAGTTGGCGGATGCTTTAGTCCAGGTCTGGGAGGAGATCCTCAGGAGACCATCCGCCACCTCATCAGGAGCATGCCCAGGTGTTGTAGGGAGGTCATACAGGCACGTGGAGGCCACACACACTACTGAGCCTCATTTTGACTTGTTTTAAGGACATTACATCAAAGTTGGATCAGCCTGTAGTGTGGTTTTCCACTTTAATTTTGAGGGTGACTCCAAATCCAGACCTCCATGGGTTGATAAATTTGATTTCCATTGAACATTTTTGTGTGATTTTGTTGTCAGCACATTCAACTATGTAAAGAAGAAAAAGTATTTCATAAGATTATTTCATTCATTCAGATCTAGGATGTGTTGTTTAAGTGTTCCCTTTATTTTTTGAGCAGTGTAGAGTCAATGGTTGTAATGATGGGGAGAGGTCTGTCCGTAATAAAGAGATGAACTACTTTTTTGACACCACACTCCACAAAACAAGTCCTGCAGGCTCTAGTTTTATCTTATCTTGATTATTGTCCAGTCATATGGTCAAGTGCTGCAAAAGAAAGACCTAGTTAAGATGCATCTGGTCCAGAACAGAGAGGCTCGTCTTGCTCTTCATTGTAATCAGAGGGCTAATATTAATAATATGCATGCCAGTCTCTCTTGGCTAAGAGTTGAGGGAAAGATTGACTGCGTCAATTCTTGTTTTTTTAAGAAACATTAATGTGTTGGAAATTCCAAATTGTTTGCATAGTCAACTTACACACAGCACTGACACACACACTTACCCCACCAGACATGCCACCAGGGTCTTTTCCAGTCCCCAGGCCCAGAATAAATTCAAGGAAACGCACGGTATTATACAGAGCCATGGAGTGCATGGAACTCCCTTCCATCTTATATAGCGCAAGTGAACAGCAAACCTGGTTTCAAAAAATAAATAAAGCACAACGGCTATCCCCCATGTGACCTACTTGTTGTGTGTATGTACTGACGTATGTGTAACTGATAGATGCACACACACACACTACATGTACATTTTTTGAAATGTATGTAAATAGTTGAAGTCTTTGGTCTGTAATGTATTTTTCGTTATATGTTGGACCCCAGTCGCCATTGGCGTTGGCTAATGGGGATCCTAATAAATCAAATCAAATCAAATCTCACCTTTCCACAGAGAGGTCATATTAGCATGTAGCCCAAACTGTTCTGATGCTACAGACAGTTGTCAGATCGGCTGTACCGACATCTGACGAGTCCCAAGACACTTGTGGTAGAGCAAAATGGAGAACATCATGTTTCGTGAGAGTCTCATCTTTCCATAGAGGGGTCATAATAGTTTTTAGGCCAAGCATTTAGGACACCACTGATGATTTTGTGAGAAGACCAATTTTCGGGATGTCTCATGGTCTGACAAACAGCGCTCTAGCTCTGTCACCTTTCACCGTAGATGCGACATCAGCGGATGCGGTGGATTGAGACGCATCCAATGCAAAAAAAGACATATCTGTAACTTAAATTGACTGATTTTTATGGGGATTTTTTAATTATGCTAATTATACTCTAGGGGGCTTTAAACAAAATCTCTATCTCTGAGCAACTGTATTAATATTAAATAACCATTTTCACACAAAAATTAGTGTACTGTCACGGTTTCGGCCGAGGGCTGCTCCTCCTCCTGGTTCGGGCAGGCTTCGGCGGTCGTCGTCCCCGGAGTACTAGCTGCCACCGATCTATGTTTCATGTTCGTTTGGTTTTGTCTGGATGTTGTACACCTGTGTCTTGTTAGTCCTCGTTAGTGTCCTATTTAGTTCTCGTTGTGTGTGCTCGTCGTTGTGTGTGATTGCGCTTCTGTTTCGTGTTTGGAGCTACTTTTTCCCTCCAGTGTTTTGGAGAGGTTATGTTGCACATGTTTGTGCGCTGTTTGTTTTGTCGCCTGTGTGCGCCGTGTATTCGCCTTCGGGCTTATTGTGCTTCCGTCTTTGATATATATTGCACTAAAGCCTTTGGACTGAGCCTCTGCGTCCTGCGCATGATTCATACACCACACCCACCTTCAGCACGCCTTGACAGAATCACACACCATAATGGAATCAGCAGGATCGGCAGTGACGCCTGTGTCGCTCGAGGAGCATCTCCGTGGGCAAGAGGGCCAGATAAGACAACTGGAGACCGCTCTAAAGGAGGTAATCAACACCTCGCACCGATGGGAGGCCAGCAGGGGACCCACACTCCACCTACCCTGCACACCCCATCGGTCGGTCCACCAGTCCCAGGTTCGGAAACCAGGGGGATTCGGCTCTCGCTCCCGGAGGGGCGTATGACGGAACAGCTGCCGGGTGTCAGGGGTTCCTCCTGCAGGTGGAGCTCTACCTGGCCACTGTACACCCGGTGCCCTCGGGATACGAGAGCGTTTCCGCCTCATCTCCTGTCTCACGGGCAAGGCGTTGGAGTGGGCTAACGCCGAGTGGAGGAAAATGGACGCCAACACCATCACCTACGCCGAGTTCTCCCGCCGCTTCAAGGCCTGTTCGACCATCCACCTGAGGGCAAAGCGGGCGGGGAGCGTCTAGTTCATTTGAGACAGGGGGAGGAGGAGCGCTCAGGTGTTCGCTCTAGAGTACCGGACTCTAGCGGCGGATGCAGGGTGGAATGAACGGGCTCTCATTGACCATTTTCGATGGCCTACGAGAGGACGTTCAACGTGAGTTGGCCTGCAGGGATACCCATCTTACCTTCGACCAGTTGGTCGATATGTCCATCCATCTGGACACCCTGCTGGCCACCCGTGGACGCCCGAGGGGAGTCCGTCCATTCCGCCTCCGGCACCTCCGAGCCGAGCCCATGGAGCTCGGGGTGCCGGGCGCTAGAGAACGGAGGAGGAGGAGCCCGAGGGGGGCCTGTCTCCTGCACCAAGTGCGGTCGTGGAGGGCACACTGCGGCCAGGTGCTGGGGAGGGTTCTCCCGGGGAGAAGACAACAGGCCACGCACTGGGGGGCCTCCCAGGTGAGTAGACGTCCCACTTACCCAGAGCTTTCTGTTGCGCACTTTTGTATACCTGTTTGTTTTCCACAGGTTGCACCTCATTCCCAGCATAAGGCGCTAGTAGATTCAGGAGCAGCTGGGAATTTTGTTGATCGAAAGTTTTGTTTTGAGTTAGGGATCCCTCTCCTACCTGTTGACAAACCTTTTCCCGTTCATGCCTTAGATAGCCGCCCGTTGGGGTCGGGGGTTGATCAGGAGATCAC
This sequence comes from Coregonus clupeaformis, assembly GCF_020615455.1. Taxonomy (NCBI): domain Eukaryota; kingdom Metazoa; phylum Chordata; class Actinopteri; order Salmoniformes; family Salmonidae; genus Coregonus; species Coregonus clupeaformis. The sequence continues at coordinate 21,039 of NW_025536875.1, forward strand.
AGCGCCACTCGGATGTGTGCGCAGGGGGTAATGAGGAGACTATACAGCTGTATCTGATCGACTCTCCTGCGTACCCAGTGGTGCTGGGGATTCCCTGGTTAAGCACCCATAACCCTGCTATTTTGTGGCAACAGAGGGCTCTCGATGGGTGGTCTGCTCAGTGCGAGGGGCGATGTCTGGGTGTTTCCGTGGGGGGCGACTTCGGTGGAAAGTCCAAACCAAGTGCCCGCACTGCACATTCCGCCTGAATATGGGGATTTATCTCTCGTGTTTAGCAAAACTAGGGCGACGCGAGTTGCCTCCTCATAGACAGGGGATTGCGCGATTGATCTCCAGGCAGGAGCAGCGCTCCCACGGAGCCATGTGTATCCTTTGTCTCAAGAGGAGAGAAAAGCTATGGAGACTTACATTGCCGAATCTTTGAGACAGGGATACATTCGGCCCTCCACTTCTCCCGGCCTCCTCGAGCTTCTTTTTTGTGAAAAAGAAAGATGGAGGGTTGCGCCCAGTGCATTGATTACCGTGGTCTCAATCAGATTACTGTGAAATACAGTTATCCACTCCCCCTCTGATTGCGACCATGACGGAGTCATTGCATGGAGCGCGGTTTTTCACAAAACTGGATCTCAGGAGCGCATAACTTGGTGCGCATTAGGGAGGGTGACGAATGGAAGACAGCGTTTAGTACCACGTCTGGTCATTTCGAATATCTCGTCATGCCATATGGGTTGATGAATGCTCCATCAGTCTTCCAATCCTTCGTAGATGACATTTTCCGGGATATGCAGGGACAAGGGGGTGGTCGTGTACATTGATGACATTCTGGTGTACTTCGTCTACCCGAGCCGAGCATATAACCCTGGTGCGTCGTGTATTGAGGAGGCTGTTGGAGCACGACTCTATATGTCAAGGCAGAGAAATGTCTGTTTTCCAGGAGTCGGTCTCCTTTTTGGGTTATCGGTTGTCCGCGTCAGGGGTGAGAATGGAGGTGGATCGTGTGTCCGCTGTCGCGTAATTGGCAAACCCCAACTACTGTAAAAGAGGTGCAGCAGTTTTTGGGCTTTGCAATTACTACCGGAGGTTTATCCGGGGTTTTGGACAGGTGGCAGCTCCCATCACGTCCCTTCTGAAGGGGGGTCCGGTGCGCCTGCAGTGGTCAGCCGATGCGGACAGGGCCTTTAGGAAACTGAAGGACCTGTTTACGTCGGCTCGGTGCTGGCGCATCCGGATCCCGCACCCTTTCAGGTCGAGGTAGACGCGTCTGAGGCTGGTATAGGGGCCATTCTCTCTCAACGGTCCGGCACGCCACCTAAACTCCGCCCCTGTGCTTTTTTACTCAAAGAAGCTCAGCCCGGCGGAGCGTAACTATGACGTTGGGGACAGGGAGCTGTTAGCTGTAGTTCAAGCCCTTAAGGTGTGGAGGCATTGGCTTGAGGGGGCTCAACACCCTTTCCTCATTTTGACTGACCATCGGAACCTGGAGTACATCCGGGCAGCGAGGAGACTGAACCCTCGCCAGGCTCGATGGAGTATGTTTCTCACCAGGTTCGTATTTAAAATCACGTACATCCCTGGGTCCCAGAATGGTAAGGCGGATGCGCTGTCCCGGCGGTATGACACGGAGGAGAGGTCCGTTGAGCCCACTCATACTACCGGAGTCTTGCCTTGTGGCACCGGTGGTGTGGGAGGTCGATGCCGAAATCGAGCGGCGTTGCGGCACCGACCCCAGCCCTCCACAGTGTCCTGAGGGTCGGAAGTACGTTCGCGCGAGATTCGGGGATCGACTCATTTACTGGGCTCACACGTCACCCTCCTCTGGACATCCGGGTATCGGGCCGGACGGTGCATTGCCTTAGCACTAAATACTGGTGGCCCACTTTGGCTAGGGATGTGAGGGTTTATGTCTCCTCCTGCTCGGTGTGTGCCCAGTGTAAGGCGCCCCGACATCTGCCCAGGGGTAAGTTACAACCCCTGCCCGTTCCACAACGACCATGGTCCCACCTCTCGGTGGATTTTGTGACAGACCTTCCCCTCTCTCAGGGGAATACCACCATCCTGGTCGTTGTGGATCGGTTCTCTAAGGCCTGTCGTCTTCTCCCTATGTCGGGTCTTCCTACTGCCCTACAGACCGCTGAGGCCCTATTTACCCACGTCTTCCGGCATTACGGGTACCCGAGGATATAGTGTCTGATCGAGGCCCCCAGTTTACCTCTCGTGTTTGGAGAGCGTTCATGGAGCGTTTGGGGGTCTCGGTTAGCCTTACCTCAGGGTACCACCCGGAGAGTAACGGGCAGGTAGAACGTGTCAACCAGGATGTGGGTAGGTTTCTGAGGTCGTATTGCCAGGACCGGCCGGAGGAGTGGGCACGGTACATTCCCTGGGCCGAGATGGCCCAGAACTCTCTCCGCCACTCCTCTACTAACCTAACCCCCCTTCCAATGTGTGTTAGGTTACCAGCCGGTTCTGGCACCTTGGCAGCAGAGCCAGATCGAGGCCCCTGCGGTGGATGACTGGATGAGGCGCTCGGAAGAGACGTGGAACGCTGCCCACGTCCACCTGCAGCGGGCCATCCCGTCACAAGGCGAGCGCCGATCTCCACCGCAGTGAGGGGCCGGTGTACGCACCCGGAGATCGAGTCTGGCTCTCTACCAGGAACCTACCCCTCCGCCTGCCCTGCCGGAAGCTGGGTCGGCGGTTTGTGGGGGCCCTTTTAAAGTCCTGAGAAGATTGAACGAGGTGTGTTATAGGTTACATCTACCTGTTGAGTATAAGAATATTAACCCCTCGTTCCATGTGTCTCTTCTCAGGCCGGTGGTAGCTGGTCCACTCCAGGACAATGAGATAGGGGAGACTCCTCCGCCCCCACTGGACATCGAGGGGGCTCCGGCGTACACCGTTCGGTCCATCTTGGACTCTAGACGCCGGATGGGGGGTCTCCAGTATCTCGTGGAGTGGGAGGGGTACGGCCCGGAGGAGCGGTGCTGGGTGCCGCGGAGGGACATCTAGACCCATCTCTCCTGTCGGAGTTCCACCGGGACCATCCCGCGCGCCCTGCTCCCGCGTCCTCCTGGTCGTCCCCCGAGGCCGGGGTCGGCGCACGGCTGGAGCCGCGCGTCAAGGGGGGTACTGTCACGGTTTCGCCGAGGCTGCTCCTCCTCCTGGTTCGGGCAGGCTTCGGCGGTCGTCGTCCCCCGGAGTACTAGCTGCCACCGATCTATGTTTCATGTTCGTTTGGTTTTGTCTGGATGTTGTACACCTGTGTCTTGTTAGTCCTCGTTAGTGTCCTATTTAGTTCTCGTTGTGTGTGCTCGTCGTTGTGTGTGATTGCGCTTCTGTTTCGTGTTTGGAGCTACTTTTTTCCCTCCAGTGTTTTGGAGAGGTTATGTTGCACATGTTTGTGCGCCGTTTGTTTTGTCGCCTGTGTGCGCCGTGTGTATTCGCCTTCGGGCTTATTGTGCTTCCGTCTTTGATATATATTGCACTAAAGCCTTTGGACTGAGCCTCTGCGTCCTGCGCATGATTCATACACCACACCCACCTTCAGCACGCCTTGACATGTACAATGTAGCTCAGTATTTGTATTATTTATTTCATTAAAAAAATTGCTCAATATTTTCAAGGATGTCAATAATTATGGACCCCACTGTACCTTTGATACCTATATTGTGAGACTGACTTGTTTTCACATTCCATTTTCCCAAAGACTCTGAATCAGTCTAGCTATCAATCAAATCAAATTGTATTGGTCACATGCACCGAATACAACAGGTGTAGACTTTATTGTGAAATGCTTACTTACAATCCCTTTCCCAACAATGCAGAGTTAAAAAGTAAGAAAACATTCTTAAATTAAAATAGGAAATAGTAACACAATAAAATAACAATAACAGGACTATATACAAGGAGTACCAGTACTGAGTCAATGTGAAGGTGTACTAGATACTGTAGTTGAGTTAATGGAGGTAATATGTACATGTACACTACCAGTCAAAAGTTTGGACACACCTACTCATTCAAAGGTTTTTCTTTATTTTTACTATTTTTTACATTGTAGAATAATAGTGAAGACATCAAAACTATAAAATAACACATATGGAATCATGTAGTAAACAAAAAAGTTTAAAAAAAAATCAAAATATATTTTATATTTGAGATTCTTCAAATAGCCACCCTTTATCTTGAAGACAGCTTTGCACACTCTTGACATTCTCTCAATCAGCTTCAACTGGAATGCTTTTCCAACAGTCTTAAAGGAGTTCCCACATATGCTGAGCACTTGTTGGCTGCTTTTCCTTCGCTCTGCTGTCCGACTCATCCCAAACCATCTCAATTGGGATGAGGTCGGGGGATTGATGAGGCCAGGTCATCTGATGCAGCACTCCATCACTCTCCTTCTTGGTAAAATAGCCCTTACACAGCCTGGAGGTGTGTTGGGTCATTGTCCTGTTGAAAAACAAATGATAGTCACACTAAGCCCAAACCAGATGGGATGGTGTATCGCTGTAGAATGCTGTGGTTGCTATGCTGGTTAAGTGTGCCTTGAATTCTAAATAAATCACAGACAGTGTCACCAGCAAAGCACCCCCACACCATAACACCTCCTCCTCCATGCTTCTACGGTGGGAAATACACATGCGGAGATCATCCGTTCACCCACACCGCGTCTCACAAAGACACGGCGGTTGGAACCAAAAATCTCAAATTTGAACTCCGGACCAAAGGACATATTTCCACCAGTCTAATGTCCATTGTTCATGTTTCTTGGCCCAAGCAAGTCACTTCTTCTTATTGGTGTCCTTAGTAGTGGTTTCTTTGCAGCAATTCGACCATGAAGGCCTGATTCACACAGTCCCCTCTGAACAGTTGATGTTGAGATGTGTCTGTTACTTGAACTCTGTGAAGCATTTATTTGGGCTGCATTTTCTGAGGCTGGTAACTCTAATGAACTTATCCTCTGCAGCAGAGGTAACTCTGGGTCTTCCATTCCTGTGGTGGTCCTCATGAAAGCCAGTTTCATCATAGCGCATGATGGTTTTTGCGACTGCACTTGAAGAAACTTTAAAAGTTCTTGAAATGTTCCGTATTGACTGACCTTCATGTCTTAAAGTAATGATGGACTGTCTCTCTTTGCTTATGTGAGCTGTTCTTGCCATAATATGGACTTGGTCTTTTACCAAATAGGGCTATCTTCTGTATACTGTATTCTGTCACATCACAACTGATTGGCTCAAACACATTAAGAAGGAAAGAAATTCCACAAATTAACTTTTAAGAAGGCACACCTGTTAATTGAAATGCATTCCAGGTGACTACCTCCATGAAGCTGGTTGAGAGAATGCCAAGAGCGTGCAAAGGTGTCATCAAAACAATGTGTGGCTATGTATTTTGATTTGTTTAACACTTATTTGGTTACTACATGATTCCATATGTGTTATTTCATAGTTTTGATGTCTTCACTATTATTCTACAATGTAGAAAATAGTAAAAAGAAAGAAAAACCCTTGAATGAGTAGGTGTTTCCAAACGTTTGACTGGTACTGTAGGTAGGGATAAAAGTGACTAGACAAACAGGATAGATAATAAACAGAGGAGCAGCAGTGTGTGTGTGTGTGTGTGTGTGTGTGTGTGTGTGTGTGTGTGTGTGTGTGTGTGTGTGTGTGTGTGTGTGTGTGTGTGTGTGTGTGTGTGTGTGTGTGTGTGTGTGTGTGTGTGTGTTGGAGTGTCAGTGTAGTATGTGTGAGTGTGTGGGTAGAGTCCAGTGAGTGTACATAGAGCCAGTGCAAGAGAGTCGGTGGGGGAAAAAAGGGGGTCAAAGGAAAGACTGAATTGAATCTGCAGGCTGGCAGTAAGGGGGGGAAGTTGATAGGGAAGGGATGACAGAGAGAGTAAAGAAAGAAAATAAAGGATGACGGAGAGTAGGAGTGAGATTAAAGATTGGGAATAAGAATGATGACAGAGAAGGAGTGCAAGAAGTGTGAATGTAAAACAGGCTGAGGGATGAAAGTATAGAGAGAGGAGAAAGGGATGAATATAGTGGATGAAATAACATGGCATAGACAGAGAGGGGTTATTGTGAGTATGAGTGCATGCACAGCAGCCGTTGTTGGAGAAGATATGGTGTAAAAGCAAACACACACACGCACACACATACTCAATTAGACTCAATTTTGGAATATAATCCACCAGGGACACCAAGCGCTCGCTGGAGCTAGTCGCTAGGCTAAAAATAGCCATAGTGTCTGCAGGAATGTGATAAACCTGTAGGCAGAAAAGCACCCAGAGGCACACAGGGACAGACTCATGGAAATATTGAACCTTTTAAGCCTTGTCCCAGTAATATAAATTACAGTGGAATTTACTAAATGTAGTGTAATAAAATACCAAAGAAATTAATCACATGAAAGAGTATAAGCCTATTTAATTGGTAGATCTTTGTGTGACACTAATTGGTCGGCAGTTAAAACAGAATGACTTATTACTGTATTATTATTACAGCCGACTTTACCCTGGTTGAGTGAAAAGACGCAGACATCCACACCTGCTTATAACTTCCCTTGCCCTTAGAGAACATGTGTTTTTGGATAGCTGAGATGGCTGAGAGAATATGTTTGCATTGGTAATTAGAATTTCTATTTATATCCATTTCAATCCTTGGCATCATTGAGTTGAGTCTTCACTCATGCTGTTATCTGCTTGCTCTCTACTTCTTTTTCTTTATTCAAATCTTTCTCCTCTTCACTTTTTCCCCCTCCCCCTTATGTCTGATTAACTTTATGCTCTCCTTATGGTCTAAAACACTGCTTAGCAACAGTTTCCACAGCAACAAACTCCTGAAAAACCCTCTCTCTCTCCTCTCTCTCTCTCTCTCTCTCTCTCTCTCTCTCTCTCTCTCTCTCTTTCTCTCTCGCTCTCTCTTCCCTCCCTGACTTGGTATCTTGTTCATTATGAAGTCAACAGTGTTCTACAGTAATACCCTTACCGAAAAAAACTGGTATCTGGCAAACAGTTGTAGCAAACCTTTGGCCAATTTGCCTCAATAGCTCATATTTTCACATGCAAATTAGTTTGGTGGCAAACTGTTGCAGCACATTTGCAGTGTCTTGTGAACTTCTGGCAAACAATTCTGGGAAACTTGTAGCAAACATTAAACTGTTTGCTGAAAATTTGCTGCAAACTTAGTATGAATATGGAAATTATATCAGGTTTTTGGTTACTGTGTGGTGTTTATGATTACATTGAAATGTTGTATCTACATAAACCAAATGATATACAACTTTAAATGAACTTGCTTCTCACAGAGAAAACTAAACTAAACATACTAAATGTACTAAATATACAAACCAACATGTATTCAATGTCTTAACAGATCAAAATAAATCCAATACAACTTGAATTCATCAGCATGCTAATGAAGAAAAGAGCAAAGGCTGGATGTTTCCCAAATAAATTGTTTATTGAATATTTTTATGTAGCTACAATATTTAAGTAAGAGACATGTGAACACTATGATGTGTTGACCTTAGGATGTTTAAAGGGGCAACTACAGAATTTACATGAGCCAAGTGCTGACCGAGTAATAGCTTTCAACCAATGAAAGTTTAAAAGATAATTAACAACATTTAAATAATTAAAACAACAATAAATGTATCAAACCCAGTTCAGAACTATTGCCTTTTTAAGTGTATTTTAGAGATGATGCCCTGTGGAAGTCCTTCGTCCAAAGCTAGTTGAATGCATGCTCTGAAACAATCAGAAAACACAAAATAAAAACAAAATTAGGATACTGAAAACAATTACTGAAAACATTGTATATTTGGGCATTTAAAAATGTAGACTCAGCAGCTAATGGGCGGGTTTGGTTTTGGAAAAAACGGGGGTAAACTGTTACAAAGTTGCCTTGGTGTTGCTATACTCACTGAAACTGGCATTCTACATATTTTTCAGCAAGGGAAACAATGTTTCTGCCTTGTGTAAATAACATAACAACCTCTCCCTCAACGTGATCAAGACAAAGGAGATGATTGTGGACACAGGAAAAAAAAAGAGAACTGACATTGCCCCCATTCTCATCGACGGGGCTGTAGTGGAACAGGTTGAGAGCTTCAAGTTCCTTGGTGTCCACATCACCAACAAACTATCATGGTCCAAACACACCAAGACAGTCGTGAAGACTTTTCTTTTCTTAAAACTGCGTTGTTGGTTAAGGGCTTGTAGGTAAGCATTTCACTGTAAGGTACCTGTTGTATTCGGCGCATGTGGCAAATAAAATTTGATTTGATCTTCATTTACCTTTCAAATGACTGTGAAAGACAAAACGGGAAACCTGCTTTGCATGCTGCAGGGTCTATTGATCTGACTGTAATTTTAATGTGATTTCATGGATTGATATATGATAGCACAAACAGCAGACTCCGCTTTCACCTAGCGACAATAACTGGGTCTTACCTAATTGAAAGTTACACCATGAGTTATAGTGATAAAACAATCAAAGTAGTGAATGGAATCACAAGATATTTGACAAGCGATGTGACAAAAAAAATAATGCAGTTCTTACATACTGTAGGACACCAATGGCTTTACTTTACAGTACACATTCTGAGGGAAACCTACTCTATTTCTCTGTAGGAGAAATGCTCTGTAGGACAAGAGCAGGAGAGAACCCGGCTGCGAACTTAATGGCTAATGAAAACACCTCATTAAGTCTGTCTATGCAGCAGTGCAAATAAAAATGCTCTTTCAGTTAATCTAATGATTTAGGCATGTAACCAGAAACAAAGTCTTTGGATAGAAATGTTAAGCACTCTTCAGGAGAGACTTCTGTGATTATTGTTGTGAGTTCTGTTATCTTGATTGAGTTCAAGAGGAAATTGACCTCTTAATTGACTGTTAGGAGAAACACCACGAGAGGTCAAATAGGACCAATCTCTAGTCATTCAGCTGTCTATAGAAAAGGAATGGGAAAGGATCTCAGATCACTGTTGAAATTGTGAAAATACAATAGTGAAGGCTAATTTTAGAGACAGAACTGTGCAAACAATAGTGCCATGACAATCCCCATAAAATATATTACAATTATATTAGCATTTTTATTCATTTAAAATTGGTACTTTATATGCTTTTATAAAATCTATGAATATCCAGTAAAATACACAATCACAGGTTCCCAAGGGACATTTTTACCTTGACCTTGCCACACATTGATCTTGTGTTCGCTCTATCATTACTCATAAAAATATGTCTTGTGCTGCTAAGACATAGTCTGGAGCCTTTCAATAGAAGTCCAAACAGACAGTGGGGAAAACATGCATCTCTTCACCCCCCTCTTCTTCTGATTGGCTTGTGCAATACCTTCACAAGCAAAGCCACTGTTATCAGTGCAGTACTGCTGTCAAGTCTTAAACCCTGGTGATGTGTGAAATGTACATGTGCTCAATGACAGTAATTCACATATTTAGGGAACTCAAGCTAAAAAGTATCTTCTACAATTAAATCATTGTTTTATCTGTTATAGGTGATGTATTCAGTTGTTTAGCCCGCATAACAGTCTACAATCTACATGTAACTAGTCCTAGTTGCTTATCATCATGATCAGCACAATTTACAAAAGTCTACAGAAAAAAACATCAAAGTAAAATATCCACAATGCGCTCAATATGGCTTTTATCTTGAGTCCTACAAATCTAGCTCCCTGTGTGTGATCAGCTTCAACGGGGAACAGATTTTTGTCCAGTTTCCGTTTGTGACTGTGTGGTATCGCGTCGAATGCTGGTGGGTATTGCTGTCGATCAAAGAATCCCCTTAGGCTGTATCGTGTTTTAGAGACTTTTATTAAGACCACGAGGTTACAGCATAAGTTCACAGACCCGCGGAGATCCGGAGAAACAGTCCCAAATAAATCTTAGTGTGTTGTGCCTCTCCGTCGTTGTCCCCCCTTATATATAGCCTTCCAAGATGTGGGTGGCTCCCTCTACTGTCCAATCCCCGTATCTACCACACACTTCCTGTGTCATATGTGGCGTCACACTAAAACCTTCCCTCTTGATCCCAAAAATCAACATTCTTTCAGTTCCATTTGAAACACATTTAACACCATCATATTGTCAATACACTACAACTGTCTAATACTAGATAGGGAAAGACTCTAGACCAGGAAACCCTACTGCGACTTCAGGACCACGGACAGCGCCTTACAGAACGCTTACCGAGAGGGCAAGTCTCTCTCTCTCTCTCTCTCTCTCTCTCTCTCTCTCTATGTCGGTGCTTTGAAATGCGCGAGTTTATATTTTACGGCTTACATCAAGATCCTCAGAACAAAAAGTGCGCGCGACTAAACGAACGCCTCAGAGCGGTTTACTGTAAAGAGCAAGAGATCAAAACAACATCAACACCATGCAGGTAAATTCAAAGGATAACATGTATATTTTGTTGTGTTTATTTTAGTTATTGGAATAGCCTAAACAAACTGCTGCGTAGTTTTGAGTACGTGGCAGACCTGCTGAATCCATGCCCACGTCATTCGTGGAACAACAGTTATGGCAGAAGATTATCATTGAGTTATTGCAAAACATGTCATACAGTGGATAAATAAATAAATAAATCCAATCAATTGTTATTATATTTTTTATTATCTTAACGTGTGTGTTGTTGAATCAATCAAATTAAACAGTACCAACTGCTTGATGATGCCATTGAAAATATTTCATGTCAGCTACTTGGTGTCACTGATATTGTACCTGCTCTGACGATGGCTCTATTCTATGCCATTTTGTGAAGATGGCTAGGCCATCTACCTAATCATAGTAATTCTTACAATCTGCAGTATTGTATGTCACTATCTTAGCAACAATAATAATAATAATAATAATAATTTGGTGGGTGCTTATATTTGCCCTATTTCACACATGTACAAGTGTGTATTTTATGCATGTGTGAATTGGAAATGTGTTTTTTTGCATATCCCAACTCCCCCTGAGACACCCTTGGAGAGTGGGGTCACGGCCAAGGTCTTAGATTAAAGCGGTAATCAGCAGTTAAATTAATAACAAAGCATACTCCCCACCTGTTTCGATAACAAACTGAGGGATGGGGCTGGAGAAATGTAACCACTCTCACAGACAGGTCTATGGATGCAAGGACTGACCATCCATGATATAAAAAAGATAGTTTAAACCGTGTTTTGAGGCTATATAGCGTTTGTTTACATTTACTTTGTTTACAAACATTGTAGTAAAACAAGCTTATATTTTGGTTCTGCTGGGTACGACAGTTGAACTAAGATCATGAGAAATTTATAAGTACATATCAATAATTTATAAGCCAAACAGTTTATGTAGCAACTGCAGATTGCCCCTTTAACTGTGTTGTAACCATGTACTACTCAATTATGTGTATCAATTTCAGGCAGGCAATTACTATACATTTTTTAAAGTTAAGCAATTGTCCAAAAGTCGAGCATTCAGATATGATTTAATGTATTTAATCAGCTAATGGTGTCCATATTGATATGTAGAGTGACTGACTGTTCAACTCATTGTAGAGATTGTGCTAGACATAAGTCTAGTAGCGGCAAAAAGCTATTCGTGAGTACAATAGTTAAGCGTGTTGCGTGAAGTGCTGAGCATTCTGTCAGACACAGTATGTAGACATCATTCATTGCTGCTGTTGGTTAAGAGGACACCTTGGAAAAGCTCAATGTGTTTACTTGTTGATGTGCTGAAGGCTAAATGGAAAATATGTACAAATATGGAGCTGAAATGTTCTCTTGCTTTGAAAGAAAAACAAGTAAGGGAGTAGTCCCCCCCCATCTTAGGAAGCCACTTAACAGGTTTTGCAGGCAGTTTCACTAACCCAAAATTGTATTTGAACTACAGGTAACTGCCAAAATAATGGAAACATGAGGAAATGAGGAATACAAAGTATATTGAATGCCGGTGCTTCCACACAGGTGTGGTTCCTGAGTTAATTAAGCAATTAACATCCCATGCTTAGGGTTGTGTATAAAAATGCTGGGCAGGCTGTTATTCATCCATTGGATAAAAATGCCCCATCCACAGGGCATGAGTGGTCACTGAATGGTTTGATGAACATGAAAATGAAAATGATGTAAACCACATGCCATGGCCATCTCAGTCACCAGATCTCAACCCAATTGAACACTTATGGAAGATTCTGGAGTGGCTCCTGAGACAGCATTTTCCACCACCAAATTGTGAAATTTCTCGTGGAAGAATGGTGTCGCATCCCTCCAATAGAGTTCCAGACACTTGTAGAATCTATGCCAAGGTGCACTGAATATTTTTTTCTTAACTCTATTTCTTGAATTGCATTGTTGGTTAGGGGCTTCTAAGTATGCATTTCATGGTAAGGTCCTGTTGTATTCGGTGCATGTGACAAATAAAACTTGTTTTGATTTGATTTGACGCTGTTCTGGTTCGTGGTGGATCAACTCCTATTAAAACACTTTATGTTGGTGTTTCCTTTATGTTCCTTGTCAGATTCATTGGGGAACAGAGAGAATCCCTTGATCTTTTGAGCAGAAGGAATGTAACGATGGAGGAAAAGTTGTTGGAGGACAAACAAGGAGGCAGGACTTTCTCATCAACCCAGGCACTGTTTTATTTTGTTTACTCACTCTGTTTACTTAAGAAAGTATCAAATGTTCAAACTGATAATGGCAAATGTGAGGGGAGGGCTCACACACTCATCCCACTGGGCACAGATGTCATTTCTGCAGCTTGTCTTCTGCACAATCAAGTACAGAACCGCAAAGCAAACGTTTGTACAGCATCCCTTCGAGACTTGCAGTCCACCACATATGTTTTGGCATACATTTATGTCTTGGGACCGTCCGCCCAACAAAACCGATGAGGGAGCATTATGATCTAACCATTTTCACTGTAGTTGTCTCAGTCTGTACTGTAATGTATTTTGACTCTGAGAGACACAGTGCATGTGTGATACAGTGCATAGCGATACAATATACTAATAGTGTTCTGGATACAGTGCATCCCTCTGTGACAATAATCAGCTGAGTCCCAGCTATTCCATGCCGCAAGGCATTACGGGCATGATATAACCCTAGAGTGTTACGCCCTGGCTCTGGGACTCTGTTATGTTGAGCCAGGGTGTGTAGTTTCTATGTGTTTGTGTTCTAGGTTCTTTATCTAGCTCATGTGTTTCTGTGTTGGCCGGGGTGGTTCTCAATCAGAGGCAACGTGAATCAGCTGTTGCTTGTTGTCTCTGATTGGGAACCATACTTAGGCAGCCTGTTTTCCACAGTGTATTGTGGGATCTTGTTCCGTGTTGGTTTTGTGTTGTAAACCAAGGACTTCACGTATCGTTTTGTTGTTTTGTTCGTGTGGGTGAATATAAATAAAAGTATGTTCGCATATCACGCTGCGCCTTGGCCCGTTTCATCGTATGACGATCGTGACATAGAGGCTCTGTGATTTACCACCCAGCAGCATTGTACCCTAAAACCTGCCGGTCCCTTCCTCAGGAAACAACACAACACCAGAATGGATAGCTACAATTGCTTGAGTTAGGAAATATGGGCTTATGTAATGTCAAAACTATTTCCCCAAAGTCTACACAATACAGTAGTTGAGGAAACCCTGGGGCCTGTACAGTAGATCCAAGCAGGGACTTTCATACATAGTGATTGCAGACACAGAGGCCAATTTGATAAGATTAAAATGTAACCACACTGTAACTTAAATTGAATTATTTATTGAACAATTCATCCAGGCAAATAAAAGAGAGAAGGCCCCAGCCTTTCTCCCCTGTCGTGGAATCTGTTTTATCTGAGGAAGTGCCTGCGGGGCTACTTAATGAGCATGCCAATGGGAGAAGAGAAAGCAGTAAGAAGCGAGAGAGGAAGACAACTTGGAGGGGTGTATAGGGACTATGGAGGCTGTTTGAAGTATTTCTATAAGAGAGTGTTAATGTATTTGCTTGTCCAAGTACACTATATATACAAAAAGTATGTGGACACCCCTTCAAATTAGTAGTTTCGGCTATTTCACCCACACCCGTTGCTGACAGGTATATAAAATGGAGAACACAGCCATGCAATCTCCAAACACTGGAAACAGGAGACAAAGGCTGTGAGACATGGGTTTGATCCTAGACAAATGAAAAGTGGGATGTATACGGAGGGGCAGATCTTGAGTGGACAGCCAGCTACCTTCTGCCTGAGACGATACCGGGGACCTGAGTCCGGTGGCGGACCGCTTGTCGTTGATACCTGTAGGTGGTCTTCTCCAGGTACGACGACAGCGGCGACAAACATCTGGGCCGAGGGTATGCCGATCTCTTCCTCTTGCTCCAGGAAGAGCAGGGGCTGATAACCCAGGGAACATTCAAAGGGCAAAAGACCCGTGGCAGAGCAGGGAAGGGTATTGCGGGCATATTTGACCCACACTAGTTGCTGGCTCCAGGTGGTGGGGTTGGCGGAAACAGCAGAGGGTGCACCCCTCAGGAGGCTGAAGAAATTCGGCTTGGCACCTAAAACCCTCACAAACTTTTACAGATGCACAATTGAGAGCATCCTGTCGGGCTGTATCACCACCTGGAAGGGAACTGCACCGCCCGCAACCGCAGGGCTCTCCAGAGGGTGGTGCGGTCTGCCGAACGCATTATCGGGGGCAAACTATCCGCCCCTACAAGACACATACGGCACCCGATGTCACAGGAAGGACAAAAAGATCATCAAGGACATCAACCACCCGAGCCACTCCCTGTTCACCCCACTATCATCCAGAAGGCGAGGTCAGTAAAGGTGCATCAAAGCTGGGACCGAGAGAATGAAAAACAGCTTCTATCTCAAGGCCATCAGACTGTTAAATAGCCATCACTAGCACATTAGAGGCTGCTGCTGCCTATTGAAATCACTGGCCACTTTAAGAAATGGAACACTAGTCACTTTAATAATGTTTACAGTCACTTTAATAATGTTTACCTATCTTGCACTACTCATCTCATATGTATATACTGCATTCTATTCTATAATATTCTACTATATCTTAGTCCATGCCGCTCTTTCATTGCTTGTCCATATATGTATATTTTCTTAAATTTCATTCCTTACTAGTTTTATGTGTATTAAGTATATGTTGTGAAATTGTTAGATATTACTTGTTAGATATTACTGCACTGTCGGAGCTAGAAGCACAAGCATTTCGCTACACCCACTATAACATCTGCTAAACACGTGTATGTGACAAATACAATTGTATTTTATTTTATTTTATTTGGCAGAGACCAGGCAACGCAGAGTCGTCTCCAGGTCTTGGTTGGCTCGCTCCGACTGGATGTTGGACTGAGGGTGGAAACCGGAGGACAGGCTGGCCGACGACCCAATGAATGTGCAGAACGCCTTCCATAACCGGGACAAGAACTGAGGACCGTGACAGGGTGTGGCAGAAACGTCTACGAGCAACAATGGCTCAGTCGCAACGTGGTAGGCCACACAAGCTCACAGAATGGGTCCGCCGAGTGCTGAAGCACATAGCACGTAAAAATCATCTGTCCTCGGTTGAAACACTCATTACCGAGTTCCTAACTGCCTCTGGAAGCAACGTCAACACAAAAACTGTTCAAAAAGCCAAGATCACCATGCGCAATGCCAAGCGTCGGCTAGAGTGGTGTAAAGCTCGCCGCCATTGGACTCTGGAGCAGTGGAAACTTGTTCTCTGGAGTGATGAATCATGCTTCACCATCTGGGTTTGGAGGATGCCAGGAGAACGCTACCTGCCCCAATGCATAGTGTCAACTGTAAACTTTGTTGAAGGAGGAATAATGTTCTGGGGCTGTTTTTCATGGTTCGGGCTAGGCCTGAAAATCTTAACGCTACAGCATACAACGACATTCTAGACGACTCTGTGCTTCCAACTTTGTTGCAACAGTTTGGGGAAGGCCCTTGCTGAATGGAAGCAAGTCCCCGCAGCAATGTTCCAACATCTAGTGGAAAGCCTTCCCAGAAGAGTGGAGGCTGTTATAGCAGCAAAGGGGGGGACCAACTCCATATTAATGCCCATGATTTTGGAATGAGATGTTCGACGAGCAGGTGTCCACATACTTTTGGTCATGTAGTGTATATGTATTATGTAGTATTCATACATTTTGGTTTGGAATATTTCTACCACAAGAAAAGCTCCCTTGTGCACTGTCCTTAGCTAAAAGCCAAACAGTTACCGTAAACTGTACTGTAGTGATCCAGGGTAGGGAACGTTCATTTTAGGGGCTTGTGGTCACCCAGCAATCTGTACCTAGCAGTCCAGTGTTTAGCATGGGCCAGTTCTACTGTAGCGGTGAGTGTACCATCTCACTGTGATCCTTGGGCTGGGGCAAGAGGGGAAGGAGGATGATGCTGTATCTGTGTTGCCTGTCACTATGCTCTGTGTACACTGTGTTCTCCTACTCTGTCAGGACCAGGGGAGAGGCTACAAGCTACACACACACACACACACACAAACGGGGAGAAAGAGGGGGCGACAATGAAGAGGGTATGTGTTGGTGACATATGTGTTGATCAGTAGAGGATGCAGTCGCTCGCAGTGTGCATGCTGAGTTGGATTATTATGGGAGGATAGTTAAACCCTGCTGTATCTCACACATGGTTGCCTGTCAGGCACAACGTTAATAATGTAGTACTGCATATGCCAGGGCCTAAAATCATCCACTGTTGTGATGACAAATACTGTACACACAGATAGAAGTTAACATGATCAATTTGGACAAAATAAACAAAGTATTGACTACCGATCGCTGTCCGTGGTGCTGCAATTGCAACATGTATATGCGACTGCATGCCTATCGAATCGATGATAGGCTTTCTGTGGTGCCAGAGCATGTATAGCTTTGCTTTAGCTAATGGATAAATATTTATTGGTAGTTCTATTTGGTCATCACTTTCTCATGTTAGCATAACTAACATTTCACGAAGCTATATGTACATGGTGTCATAATGCCGCCATTTTTAGACTGTTGGTAGTGGCAATAATGTATGCAATGAAATGCAAACATTATAGATTGTAAACAAATGTTCGATGCAACAGCATACTAATCAGCTACCAATAGATTTTTGTTGAATATACAACTGTCCTGTATAGGCTACCTGAACCTGCATGACATGAGCTGTCCTGCGCTCTCTCCCAGCTTGGATAGAAAGTTGTTGTGCATAAACCAGTCTATTAATGCCAAATAATACAGTCAGTCCACCCTCAAAACACTAGCTTACAATGGATTGTTTCATTATGCAGTGTACTATCTATAACTACACTACCAGTCAAAGGTTTTAGAACACCTACTAATTCAAGGGTTTTTCTAATTTTTTTTACTATTTTCTACATTGTAGAATAATAGTGAAGACATCATAACTATGAAATAACACATATGGAATAATGTAGTAGAATCAAATAAATGTTAAACAAATCAAAATGATATTTTATATTTGAGATTCCTCAAATAGCCACCCCTTTGCCTTGATGACAGCTTGCACACTCTTGGCATTCTCTCAACCATCTTCACCTGGAATGCTTTTTCCAACAGTCTTGAAGGAGTTCACATATGCTGAGCACTTGTTGGCTGCTTTTCCTTCACTCTGAGGTCCAACTCATCCCAAACCATCTCAATTGGGTTGAGGTTGGGGGATTGTGGAGGCCAGGTCATCTGATTGTAGCACTCCATCACTCTCTTCTTGGTAAAAATAGCCCTGACACAGCCTGAGGTGTGTTGGGTCATTGTCTCGTTGAAAAACAAATGATAGTCCCACTAAGCCCCAAACCAGATGGGATGGCGTAATGCTGCAGAATGTTGTGGTAGCCATGCTGGTTAAGTGTGCCTTGAATTCTAAATAAATCACAGACAGTGTCACCAGCAAAGCACCCCCACACCATAACACCTCCTCCTCCTCCATGCTACGGTCGGGAAATACACATGTGGAGATCATCCATTCACCACACAGTGTCTCACAAAGATACGGCGGTTAGAACCAAAAATCTCCAATTTGACTCCAGACCAAAGGACATACTTCCACCGGTCTAATGTCCACTGCTTGTGTTTCTGGCCCAATTCAGTCTACTTCTTTCTTACTGGTGTCCTTTAGTAGTGGCTGACTTTTTGCAGCAATTCGACCATGAAGGCCTGATTCACGCAGTCTGCTCTGAACAGTTGATGTTGAGATGTGTCTGGTACTTGAACTCTTTGGAAGTGTTTATTTGGGCTACCACAGTCTCTTTCCGTAATGTAGGGCTGGCAGTTAAGGAGAAGAGAGGCTCAATTAAAGATGTTGCAGAACTGCTGTATTTGAAGTACAACTCCTTCTGGCCCAGTTTTACCTGATGTTGCTTTACGGCAATTAAGCTCTTTTTACCATCCCTGTAACTGTCGCCTTTATGGAGAGAGCATTTTTCTCAACTAAAACTCATAAAGAACTACCTAAGGAGCATTAGGCTCTCGGTCTGATATGCGCTTTTGAACACCTGAGTAAGCTCCAGTCATTGCACTGGCACCGTCGTAGCCTTGACCACAGCATTTGTTCACTGATATCACCTTATACTTTCAATCAGTTTATTTTTTATTTGTATCTTTTTCAGTCACATTCCTGAAGCCCTAGAAACAAACTCTTAGCTTCCTAGTACATATGGGAATAAAAAATACTTTTTGGAGGGTTACGTTCAAAATGATTTATTAAATGTTTTTAAAAAATTGACATCGATGACAGCGCATGAGCCCCCAGAGCTTGCGGGGCTGCTGGGGTGTCGGGCTGAACGCCAGTGCTCTCTTATCGCGGTTCACCTATGCTCTTAACTCTCTTTTCTCCTCTCCCTTTTTTTTTTTTTTTTTTTTCTCTCTCTCTCTCTCTCTTTTCTTCTCTCTCTCTCTCCTCTCCCCAGAAGAGGACTGGCCACCCCTCAGGAGCCTGGTTCCTCTCAAGGTTCTTCCTAGTTCTGCCTTTCCTAGGGAGTTTTTTCCTAGCCACCATGCTTCTACATCTGCATTGCTTGTCTCTTTTGGGTTTTAGGCCGGGTTTCTGTCTAAGCACTTTGAGAAATCTGTTGTTGTAAAAGGGGCTTTATAAATACATTTGATTATATGCCGCTGGTGTTCCTAACATATGGCCAGTATTCATCCCCACCATGACGCTGGACTCTGATCTTTTATTTATGCTGTTTCACTGGAGTTTCTCAATGCTCCCATTGTGCTTTGGCTCCTTTCATATTCAAATAGGAGAGGAGGAGAGGGAGGAGATGACGAGGGGGCTGGGTATCTCCTCGATACTTCGCTCCATTCTCTCTTCAAACACTGCTAACAAAACAAGAATGCACACCGAGCGGCAGCATATACACACGATTAATACACACAAACACACACATGCACAGAGACTATTCCATACATATGTATTTCTGAGAATCCATATGTTTCTTCGAGCTTGGGGAGGGCATGTTTGTCGTATGGATATTTTGCATACAACCGCTTCCCACAACTTTCTGGGAATAGCGGCAGGATAGTTAGAACATTGCCAGCACACTTAAGGAACTTGACAACATTGGCATTTCATTACTTTTTAACATAACTTTTTGACCATGAAGGCCTGATTCATGTAGTCTCCTCGGAACAGTTGAGTGTTAGAAGATGTGTCTGTTACTTGAACTCTGGGGAAGCATTTTATTTGCGCTGCAATTTCTGGAGGCTGGTAAATCTATGAACCTCGCAGCAGCAGAGTGTACTCGGGTCCCCAATTCCTGTGGCTAGTCCTCATGAGGAGCCAGTTTCATCATAGCGCTATGATGATTTTTGCGAATGCATTAAAGAAATGTTCCCAGATGACTGACCTTTCATGTCTTAAAGTAATGATGGACTGTCATTTCTCTTCCACCATTTGAGCGTTCCTTTAATACGGACTTGGTCTTTTACCAAATAGGGCTATCTGCCTGTATATCTCCTACCCTTGCACAACGCAACTGATTGGCTCAAAAGTATTAAGAAGTAAAGAAATTCCACAATTAACTTTTAAGAAGGACACCTTAAAATGGAAATGATCCGTGTGACTACCTCATGAAGCTGGTTGAGAGAATGCAAGAGTGGTGCAAAGCTGTCATCAAAGCAAAGGGTGGCTATTTGAAGAATCTCCAAATAGAAAATATATTTTGATTTGTTTAACACTTTTTAGTTACTACACGATTATGTGTTATTTCATAGTTTTGATGTCGTCACTATTATTCTACAAAAATAATGAAAACCCCAGACTGAGTAGGTGTTCTAAAACGCTTTACCGGCAGTGTGTGGTCTCCAAATGGCCTTGAGAAACTCAGACTGACAGCGAACAGTCGTTCCGGGGCGGAGTGGTGCCTGGGAGAAGGTTGATTCCACAATCGTAGGGTCAGTGCGGTGGAAGCGAAGTGGCCCGGGCAACTACTGAACACCTCCCAGACGTCCTGGTACTCCGCGTGGGAATGTGGCTGAGAGGTCCGAGGCAACCTGAGCCCCACAGGAAGTCGGGCAGGCTTGGCTGACTTCAGGCAATGAGCGTGGCAGTCACGGGCTCCAGCCCATGATGGCAGTCAGTAAGACATAAATAAAGGTTACATGTTGCTGGAGCCAAGATCAAACCCATCAACACGGAAACTCCGAGGAGACTTAATTAGTAGGCATTAGATCGTCTCTGCTGTGGTTCCCTGATACTAGGTTGGGATGGGAGTGGTATTGTAGACTTGTGCTGACCACCTATAGAGCTACCCGTCCAGCACTCTAAGGTCCATGGGAATGGAGAGGCTGGAGCTGGGGACGCCCTTAGCTGTTGTCAGACGCGGTGGGTAGTGTTGCAAAGCTCTCTTCGGCCCCAGAGGTCGAGCGAGTACCCAAGAGAGGTCATTGCCATTGGCACATTCTGGGAGGACACTCAGCTGCCAATGTTAGAAATCCACCGCATAGTCTGCCACACTGTGGATTCTGCTGAAGCCGGAGTAACTTCCGGCAGCCTCAATCCACGGACCAATGGAGCATAGAAACTATTTACCTCTGCGCAGAACTCCTCCAGACGAAGCACAAGGTTGACTGTTGTTACCACAGCCGGCCTGACGTAGAGCCTCCCAGACATCAGTGTGATGAGGTACACTATCTTAGAGCAGTCACGAGGAAGGAGGAGGACTGCAGCTCGATGATGAGCGAGAGTAGAGGAAATGCCCGACAGGTTCCCGCTCTCCAGGAGGTCCCGGGAGGTAAGCCCGGGGGTTCTCGGGGGAAACAGGGGTGGCTGGGAGGCCGTTGCTGATGACAGCCGGGAAGTTACTGAGGGGCTGGGAGGTTAGCGTCATGGTAGGGCTGCCTAACAGACAACTCATGAAATTGCTCCAGCATAATGTGTTAAATGTCGTCACATGCGTTCAGGCCAAGGTCTAGAACCCTTCCATGAGACCACGGCAACAAATCGCCATCCAATGGTGGCCTTGGGAGGGGAGATGACGTTGCGGAGCTGGTCGGAGTCTGTTGGGTCAGTCATGAAGCAAGTTAGAGTACGAACACGTTTTCAGGAGAAGACCCAGTTGCAGATTGTGTCAAGTCCAAAAGTTTATCCCCCAAAAACAGGGGCCAGACAAACGAGACAGGTAAAAGGGTGGCAGAGTCAGTAATCCAGATCAGAGTCCACAAGGTACAGAACTGCAGAGCGAGGCTCAGGTCAGGGCAGGCACAATGGTCAAGGAAATCAGGAAAACTGGGGAAAACAGGAACAAGGAAAAGACAGGAGCAAGGGGAAAACACTGCTGGTAGGCTTGAGCAAAACAAATCAAACTGGCAACAGACAAACAGAGAACTACAGGTATAATTACACTGGGGATAATGGAGAAGATGGGCAACACCTGGAGGGGGTGGAGAAATCACAAAGCAGGTGAAACAGATTAAGGTGTGATAATTAAGGTTTGAAACTCGCTGTTGGCATCTCAAAAAAAAAAGTGTTTACACGATTAATGCAAAAGGAAACGGATTTCCATGTGCTATCTGTCCTTGAGTTTAAAAAAAAGAACCCAAAATAAGCTGTGTTAAAAGTCTTATTGAAACATTCAGTGAACGTTTTAAGGAAGCTATTAAAAACCTAAAAATAACCTATTATTTCCGCTAAGAGCATTAATAAAATTCTCCCAGGAAACTTTCAAGGAACCAGAGTTAAACGCATTCTCTGTAAACCTCCCTGAAAACCCAAAAATAAACAGAACAGGTAAAAAACGCAAAAAAACGTTCAGCTTTGCTTGTTGGTTCATAAGTGAAATGTATGCTATTTTTAACAACAACCACAATGTGAAACCAAAAACACACGTTCCCACAACTTTGGAATGGAACCAAATGTACTACTGAATACATAGTAGGGTTTCTTCCATTCAGTCGAGGGTGATGCTACTCCTCTATCCTTCTCATTACCATTTTTCTTACGACCCATCCTCTCTTCAGTCACAGCATCCTGTATCTCCTGCCTCTTTGCAATTTTAACTTTTTGATTTGTCATATAATTTGATCAAATTGGATTTATAAATATGCAACCTTGTGAACATCACTGTTTCTTCTTACTTGCAAACAGACAACCTTGTTGCTAGGTAATCGTTGAAGGATTTGAAACTTAACCAGTCGCTTAGAATGGCTGTTATTTCAAGCCTTGGGGGTTCTTGCACAATTGTGTTTCTAGTGTTAAAAATCATGTCTTCCTCCCCTCTCTGTCCAGCCCATGCATTCTCCTCTCACTAATCTGTACCAACAGCCCTCTGGAAGATCCCCTTTTGAACAGTTCTTTGCAGTGTTCGCCTCACGTCTTCGTTAACCCAGTCTCTATGACCCCAGGCTGATGGGAAGGGGATGGACGGTGGCCTGCTGCCGACCGTGCCAATGGGATGGAGCCCAGCCCGGGAGAACGGAGGGAGTGACAGAGAGAAATGGCAGAAGCCCCCAGATCAGCCAGAATTTTGAGTGTTCTGTCTCGTCAAATGGAGTGTGTTGACAGCACAACAATTGCACAGGGGCCAGGTAGGTCAGGGACAGGAGAGAACTAACTACCTAACTAACTACCGTAACCCAACATGAGGCTGGGTCCTGAAGCCACAGTTATGTGTCCTACCTGTGTGGGATAGCTGGGGTGGAGTGAAGGCGAAGGCAGAGTAGAGGGGAGAGGATGTAGGCTTTCAAAATCCCCCTGGCCTATACTAATGAATACATTCACTTTGATGCATCTACCCTATCTTATAGGACTATATTTAAAACTCTATCTTCTCTCTCTCTCTCTCGTGTCTCTCCAGTGATCGGACGTCTGCCGTGCTAGCCTCTCCTCTCTTTGTGTCACTTCAGTATACCAGCCAATCAATCTATCAATACATCTCTATTAATTCTAGCTCCCTCCACAGTCCCAGTAAACTGATTGCTGTAGGCTGACTGCTGAGTTTGTTCCTGTAAACTCTTCCAATCTCTCCTTTCATTATGTTTTTGTATGGTCTTTTATTTGAATTGATCTTTTCTTCTTTCCTTTTCCTTCAATTATATACGAATGGTATTAGGAGGCATTTATACTGAACAAAAATATAAACGCAACATGTAAAGTATTGGTCCCATGTTTCATGAGCTGAAATAAAACATCCCAGAAATTTTTCGTACGCACAAAAAACGTATTTCTTCCCCAAAAATTGCCACATTTGTTTACATCCCTGTTAGTGAGTATTTCTCCTTTGCCAAGATAATCCATCCACCTGACAGGTGTGGCATATCAAGAAGCTGATTAAACAGCATGATCATTACACAGGTGCACCTTGTGCTGGGGACAAAGTGGACTCTAAATTGCAGTTTTGTCACACAACACAATGCCACAGATGTCTCAGTTTTGAGGGAGTGTGCAATTGGCATGCTGACTGAAGGAATGTCCACCAAAGCTGTTAACAGATAATTTAATTTTCATTACTCTACCATAACCTTGATAATTTGGCAGTACGTCCAACGTGGCCCTCACAACACGAGAATACGTGTAACCACGCCAGCCCAGGACCTCCACATCCGGCTTCTTAACCTAAGAAGGATCAGTCTCGAGAGCAGCCACCATGAAACTGTAGGTGTGCACAATCAAACAATTCTCTTAAAACGTGTTAGAAACCATCTCAGGGAAGCTCATCTGCGTGCTCGTACGTCCACACAGGTCTTGTCCTGACTGCAGTTCCGCGTACGAACCGACTTCAGTGCAGGCTAATGTCACCACTGGCCTTACGCTGTAGAAGGTGCTCTTTCGTTCGGATGAATCCGTTTGCCTAACTATACCGGGCAGATGGTGTTGTGTGGCAGGAGCTGTTTGCTGATGTCAACGTTGTGAAAATAGCTGCCCCATTGGTGGTAGGGGTTATGGTGCTGGGCAGGCATAAGCTACGGATAACGAACTATTGCATTTTTCCATCGATGGCAGTTTGAATGCACAGAGTTACTGTGATGAGATCCCGGAGGCCCATTTTCATGCCATTCATCCGCACCATTATCCTATGTTCCAGCATGATAATGCATGGCCCCATGTCGCAAGGATCTGTACACAAAGTCCTGGGAGCTGAAAATGTCCCAGTTCTTCCATGGCCTGCATACTCACCATACATGTCACCCATTGAGCTCTTGATCGACGTGTACAACAGCGTGTTCCAGTACGGGCCGACATCCAACAACATCGCAGAGGCATTGAATAGGAGTTGGACAACATTCCACAGGCCACAATCAACAGCCTGATCAGCTCTATGCAAAGGAGATGTGTCGTGCTTCATGAGGACAAATGGTGGTCACACCAGATACTGACTGGTTTTCTGATCCACGCTCTACGTTTTAAAAGGTATCATGTGTTCAAATTCATTCATTCAATTGACTGATTTTTTAATTTAATTATTTTTGTTCAGTATAGAAAGCTTAAAGATATGATTGAAATAAAGTGCCCAGTGGCAAGTATTATACCAGTCACTCTCATAGAGAGAAGAGCTGCCTCCAGACAGAGACTATGGCCTGTAATTAAGTCAAATGACCTTGTTAAATTATTAATTACTTCCTTTATCAAAGACTTTGTGGATTATTTGTTTTAGATAGTTTGCCATACCTGTTAACAAGTACAACACATAGCAAATAGAGAGATATCCAGGGCTATATAAAATATTGTTAAATAGGGTGTTGGAAGAAATAAGAAAAAGGAGAGAGAGAGAGAGAGAGAGAGAGAGAGAGAGAGGGAGACATATAGAGAGAGAGAGAGAGAGAGAGCTGTACTGTAATCGTTTGGGACCATGGCCCTTATGCAGCTCTCATTGCCATTCTGTTGTCAAGTTTGATTCGAGTATGGAAAGTGCCGATATGCCATCCATGTCTGTCTTTATTGTTAGATAGATCAGCACTTTGTACTGCTGTCTTTGTTTCAAGGCCCTGGCTGTGAATAAGGAGTTTTTCGCCCCCGCCCCTCCGGAAACCTCTTTCTCAAAGCTAAGGCTCCGGATAACATTCTGCGCATGTGGTATTTTACGCACACTACGTAGCTGCTGCTCACAGTTTCTCTCTTTACTCACCTTCTTCTGAACCATGATGATGTAGCCTATGTCTCCTCATAAGTTAACCTCTACGGGATCGGTATTGTTGCTCAATATGCGATATGTGACTAGAAGTGGTAAGTATAAATAGCAGCCACTTTCCCGGATATAGACTTATATGGGCAGAAAGCTTAAATTCTTTGTTAATCTAACTGCAGTATCCAATTTACAGTAGCTATTACAGCTAAAAAATACCATGCTACATTCACCTCTGAAGGTAAATAATGTACTTACATCCAGTAATCTTGCTCTGATTTGTCATCCTGAGGGCCCCAGAGATAAAATGTAGTGTAGTTTTGTTTGAAAAATCAATTTTTATATTCAAATGGAGGAACTGGGTTCACAGTTTGACCTCTGACTCTTGGTCACCCACCAATCGGCCATCGATGTGAAGTTAGTATTTTCTGTAGGGAAGCTAATGATCCATTATGACATTCCTGGGAGTGTGCAAACTTACATTTTGTATCACTATAGCATTTTTGTATGTTCTCTATAGTTATGTACTTCAAAACCAATTCGGCACATTTGGGAAAACTCCTGGCAGACTTGATACAAAATATTGTGTAGTGATGTAATTCTTCACTGGATCAGTCTGAAACTTTGCATACACACTGCTGCTCTCTGGTGGACAACATCTAAATTACATCTAGAATCTTACATCACTGTCGCGCCTTTCTCTTGCATTTAAAAAATTATGCAACAAAAAAATCAGGTGCGCTCTTGCTGTCCTTGTCATGCGCGCTCCTTGTATCTTGATAGAATAAACGTCTTTATTCTCTTCACAGACCGCAAACTAATCATGCTTATCACATTTCCATTGCTTTACATAAGGTATTGACCTCCAGAATCATAGAGATATATATTTTTAACAACTACCCTGCCTATAAAAGCTTATGTGAGAAGCTGATCCATCAAGTCAATTGATTAAGACATAATTCTAATGTCATATATAATTTTCAAACATTCAGTCACTTGTTGATATTTTGCTAACATTATAAAAGCAATATGAACTAGAGGAGACAATGGCCTGTGCTTAAATATTTTATTTTATTCAG